>NC_061114.1:110095937-110204819 GCF_002878395.1 Capsicum annuum
GTCGAGTCTTCAACTCCTGAAAACTCTTCTCACAAGAATCTGACCACTGGAAATTTACTTTCTTCTGAGTAAATCTAGATATGGGGGATGCAATTGACAAAAATCCTTCAACAAACCATCGGTAAGAGCCATCTAAACCCAAGAAACTCCTGATATCTGATGAATAAATAGGTCTAGGACAGTTTCTCATCGCCTTGTTCTTTTGAGAACCAACTCTAATTCCATACCCTAAAATAATATGACCAAGGAATTCAATTGACCTTAGCCAAAATTCAGACTTACTAAATTTGGCAAACAACTGATCAACTTTGAGAATTTGAAGTACGATTCTGAGGTTATCTGCGTGATCATTCTCGCTACAGGAATAGACATGAATGTCATTGATAAAGACTATAAAATGAATGTCCAAGTACTGCTTGAACATGCGATTCATTAAGTCCATGAAGGTTGCTGGGGCATTTGTGAGACCAAAGGACATGACTAGAAACTCGAAGTCACCATAACAGGTTCAAAAAGCTAATTTTGAAATGTCTCATTCTCTTACTCTAAGCTGATGATAGCCTGATCTGAGGTCTATCTTAGAAAAATAACTGGCGCCTTGAAGTTAGTCAAACAAGTCATCGATTCTATGAAGTGGGTATTTGTTTTTAACTATAACTTTGTTCAACTGATGGTAGACTATACATATTTATAGTGAATCATCTTTCTTACGCACGCATAAGACTGGTGTGCCCCACAAAGAAATATTGGGTCTGATGAACCCCTTATCTAAAAGGTCCTTTAACTGTTCTTTTAACTCTTTGATTTCAACTGGTGCAATTTTATGTGGAGGAATAGATATATGCTGAGTGTATGGAAGAAGTTTTATTCCAAAGTTGAATTCCTTTATGGGAGGAACTCCGAGAAGATCCTCGGGAAACACATCTAAGAATTTACTACCGAAACTGACTCAAGACTAGGGGTCTCTGAACTAGAGTATTTAACTCACACAATATGATAGACACATCCATTGGATATAATTTTTCTCACTCTAAGGTATGAAATCAGCTGACCCTTAAGCGTTGTAGTACTACCTTTCCATTCAAGGACTGGTTCATTTGGAAACTGAAAATGAATAACTCTGCTTTTACAGTTAACTAAGTAATAGTATGAATGCAACAAATCCATCCCAAGAATGATGTCAAAATCTGTCATCTCTAACTCTACTAAGTCTACTGAAGTGGCTTTTTGAGATATCAAAATCGGACCATTCTTATATACTAGTTGGGTTATGATTGACTGACCCACAAAGATAGAAACTGAGAAAGGTTCTGTTATGATTTCTAGTCTGGCTTTAAAGTTGACTGCTATGTTAGGAGTTACGAAAGACAAGGAAGCTCCTGTATCTAATAAGGCATAAATCTGTAAATGAAAGATTTGTAACGTAGCAGTGACCACATCAGGAGAACTTTCCTGATCTTGTTTGGACTGAAGTTCTTAAAGCCTATTTGGGCATTGCCCAGTAGTGGCACTAGAGGTGGCACCCTGCTGATTCAGGTAATCGAACTGAGCTGGGGGATAATTGTATTGACCCTGCAAACCCGACTGAGGACAATCTTTGATCCTTTACCCTGGCTTTCCATACTCGAAACTACATCACTACCATCACGGCAAACACCTTGATAGTTTTTGCTGCACTTCTAGCAAAGAGGATTTGTTCGAGCACTGCTGACACTACCCTAAGACTTTGAGCTCGGCACCCTATCTTTGTTACTATTTCCAAACTTAGGTGCTGGAGCACTAGTTGAGGATGGATATGGAACTAAAGATTTGGGCAAAACTGGGAACGGTTATCACCTTCTAAGTAAGGCTGAGTTAAATTGAAACTACCTATTCTAACTGTCTTATTATCCCTTTCTCTCCCCTTATTCTTAGCCTTTTCTATCTGCCGAGCATGGACCATCAGTCTTGATATGTCCATATCCTTAATTAATATTGCATTTCTGCACTCTTCAACCACACTCTCTAACATACCAGACATAAAGTTGCTCATTTTGGACCTATTGTCTGCTACTACATGGGGAGCATTCCTGGCTAACTGAGTAAACTTGAGGAAATACTCTTTCACACTCATGTTGCCTTTCCTGAGATTGATGAACTCTAACACCTTGGCTTACCTTAATTCTAAGATAAAGAATCTATCTAGAAAAGAAGTCGAAACTCTTCCCATTCTATGGGCTCTGCGTCTGTGCCCCTGTCCACCTTCCACTACTTAAACCATAATGAGCTATATCTTGTAGCTGATAGGAATCTAACTCAAAACTCTCACTGAAAGTCACTCCAATAATAGTTGTGACTTTCTTCACCTGATCGAGGACTCTTGTGGATCCTTTTAAGACTTAGATCATGAAAATAAGGGAGGATTCATTCGAGTAAAGTCTTGAATCTGAGTATCAGAAGTATTGGAAATTGGGTTGGCCTGAAAAACATCTGGATATTCATTCTTTACTACTATAGAATGGGCTAGAGTGGTGAACACAGCTCTGAATTCTGCATGGGAGACATGCTCATCCAGGGGACCTGCTTGAATGGGCGGAAATGCCGGCTGATTTCCAGTTCTTCTTTCAATGGTCTTTTCGGAGGCATATTCTGTAAACTGAAGGAAGGAATGAATTAGACTAAGATTTTAATTTAAGATCATGCTCACTCACATGACATGAATACTGAAATAAGGGAAACTTTTCCAAAGAACTCCTCGTACCCTCTTGCCCATAAGTGTGGCACGCTACACACCCATACATAAGACTCCACTTGATGCGAATTTCAGACTCCCTAGGACTCTGTTGAACCTTAAGCTCTGATACCAAGTTTGTAATGCCATGAGTCTGCACCCCGAACATCACATGGTGCTTACAACCCCAAAGGAACACAAGCTAATCCGTGAACAGTACCTTTTGTAAAAACTAAATAATAATACTAAAATAATGCAGAAGTTAGGTTGAAATGCACTAAGGATCATAATCTGAATACTAAAGAATATAGCATCTGATAATAACATCTGAAAAATAAATACTGTTTAAACTAGTCTAGTCTAGAAAGCCTCTCTAGAATTGTTTGAATGTGGAGTTGATGGCAAAAGCCCCTAACTGACGTCGAATAAAAAATGGTAAATCTACTAAAATACTGAAATAAGTAATATCATGGATGGATGAGAACTCACTGTTAAATCTGCTACTGCTAAATAAATTCAGTTAAGCATGGTTAGGAACCTGAGCATTCGAACCTATGATATGAGACATCATAGAGCAAGAAAAGAGTATGCGATCAGTACGTGGAATGTACTAGTATGCTACATAAAGTAAGCCTGAAATACATGGGTTTATATGCATGAACAATAACTAACTGAGTGATATGAATATAACTAAATGAGAGTACATGGATAACTGAAGCTACTATAAATACTGATTATGCAATACTGTGCATATACCTGTATACTGTGTTTGAGATTTATGCTAAAACTAAGTATTGAGTTCTGATAACTGAGTAACTGATATCTGAGATTTATTGATAACTTAATTACTGATGACTGGGTAGCTATTTCTGACAGTCCTGATTCTATAGAACTGAATTGAGTTCAATGCTAAGACTGAAACTGAAACTGTGGAAAGTAATCATCTAATCAAAATGCCCTTTTCTAAATTTATTTAGGTCCAACCTGTAACCCCAGTTGAAAGGGTGCTAATACCATGCCACGGGTACTAATATGTTAAAAAGTCACCCTTATCTGGCAGGTGCCCTAATGAGAATGGTATTACCTTCAACTGGCTGGTAAAACACCTTATCAACCCTTAGCTGGCAGGTTGATATCTCAACCTATGCAAGGGCTTCTACTAAGGATCACACCCTCTACTGACAGGTGAGCCTCTATCCTTGGGTTCTTTCGATGCTGAATCCCACTGCAACTGAATGACATTGGCTATTAAACTAAACTGGATTGATTTTCACTGAATTTTTGAACTGACAGAGTACTACTATTCGTGATGTTAATGAGACTATTCTATAGCTATTGTAATTCTAGGTAAACTGCTATATTTCGGGTATTAAATACACCCAGAACTCGATAGCATCAATAGTAAGACATGGCACAATATTTAAAGTAAACTATCTAGTCACTTAGTCATGATTCATTCATTGAGACATTTTGTCAAACACTTGCAAGGCATGAACTTGTATATGAATGGGAACACATACTAACTTGTCATGATTGCACTATTCAACTCACATAGGCATTCTAACACTTGGGGAGCATGATTATTTCACATAATAATAATAAACATATAAATATCATGGCAACAACATTCAACTTGTAAATTCAAGGATTTACCATGAGAATCACATAATTCGCCATACATGCTATCTTAATTTCATAATACTTGTAATTAATCATGGATTGAAATCCAAACAACACCATGAACATGCATGCAATCTAATTCAAGCATGGGAATCATAAATTCGGAAACTTGTATTCTTGAAAAAGGGTTCTTGAACTCAATAGGTGGTAAGGGTCCATGGAGAAACACCTAACATACCTGGCAAGATGAGTTCTTGAAGTTTCCTTGTAGGATTCTTGAGGATTGCTCTTGATTCTTGAAGGCTAGGGTTTTGCTAATTGAGAGAATGCTCATAATTTTGGCGGAAACTAAATAGAATAATGACTTAACTAGGTTATTAGGGGTTTAATCACGTGTTTTGGACAATTTGGGGTTTTTGGGAATTGACCAAATGGTCCCTGAAATTAAATTACAGTAGCTAAAATTCCCAATTTTGTATACTGGTGTGATGCGGTACAATCACGTCGGCTCACTGGAAAATGGACAACTCCTATTTTGACCAACAACGTGACCAATGAAATTGTGTTGCGCCACTGGAAATAAACAACTAGGAACTTGAATTTTGGCACGACGCGGTGCCATTGTAGTACCTCACTGAATACGAATTTGGTCCTTTCCGCGACATTACTAAATTGTATTGGGTTCACTGGCAAAAGGATGAATTGAAAATAACATATCTTCACGAAGTGGTGATATCGCGATAGTACACTGGAAAATGGCGAATACCATTTTGACTCTCACCGCGTGCGGTGCTGTTCATTTTGGCAGACTGTTTCACTGAAGGTGCTAGAACTTCTCGCTCGATTATTGGATTTAGGCAAACTTTATATCATTGGAAAGCTGATTGAATTTCCTACACTTTGGTAAGTCTTAAACTGGAAAATTCTAAGTGTATTGAAAATTTTATATAGAAATTCTCATGTACTGAGAGCTAAACTAAGCTAAAAATATCTGGAGTATTACAATAAGATAGTCTAACAATAATAAATCTTGACATAATAAGGACAAAATGAACTCAAAAGCGCACCATCAACCTCAGATACCAATCCATAACTAATCATCCATGAACTATACAACAGTTACCAAAAAATAATATAAGCAACTATCCCAGACAAATAATAACCTAATCAGGACCCCATTATCAAAAAAGGCACAAACAAACACTAAGCAAATAGCAACCATAACTTGTACCTATACACCCCCTATAAGATCGATAGATATAGGCACCAAAAAATTATACTGGTGATAGGTGATGCATGCATATAAATAAAAGTCATGGAAAGAATAAGATAAAGAAATATAATTAAAGTAACTTATCCAACTCAAGGATACACATCTTCTCTAACTCACTAGCTCAGAAAGGCTAAACCTATGATACCATACTTCTTTTATATGATGGCTCATTGAATAAAAAAAGTCATACGTGACTCGAGATATTCATATACACTGCCTGATCCTGAACCAAGACTTCCATATTCCATATTTATAAAAGTTTCAATAACTAGAACTAGGTTCAAACTAAAACTAGCAATAACAAGAACTAGGTTCAAACTAAAACTAGTAGATAATAATAATAGGGTAGATGATCCATTATTGTACAATAACGATAGACAAATTCAAACCAACATCATTCTGCAATGACTAAAAAAATGATGATCCATAAATAATTTCTACAATTCCCAAATAATAAACTTACATAACTTCCATAAAGCCCAAGTATTAACCTTAAATGATTGCCAACAATTTTAAACTACAACCATAAACAGATGATGGAATCAAACAAAACTTATAAGCATGACATAAATAGAGGTAATTTTGGGGTCCTAAGCCTATCACCAACCCATTTATTTAAGAAATTTTGTCTCAGGTGGTCAAATTCTCTAAGGACAGGTGAGTTCTAATTACCAAATCAAAGATTTATGACTGCCCTCCCCTAAGGTAATGAAGCTCAATTGGCATGCAATCATGTCTAAGTCAACCCAGACATAAGATAATACCCTAAGTAAATACTTATAAGACCATATAAGCCTTAATGAGAGTTATTTAAATCATACTATCTGGAAAAAAATAGTTAGGCCTACTATCTGACCCTAATAACCTAGCCTAAGACAAACACCTACATGAACCTAGGCTAAGGTTTCTCAACCCCCTCCCACGGCACTAAAAGAGTTAAGTTTCATCCAAAAGGAAGAGAATATACCAACCTAAGGGATAACATGCTCGAATCCTACCAAAAACAAACCTTAAATAAAAAAAATAAGTGTAAGAATAAAGATAATATTTGTGTGCCATGATAGTATCTAAACAAAGAAAACGTAAGAAATCTAAGCATCTATAAAATAAGTCACAACTCCACTAAAGAATACAAAGCTAACCTAGTGTCCGTGGTCTCATAACCAATGCCCCTGGCCAAATAATGTTATATACAAAATAATAAAAGTATACAAGCCTATGTAGAAAGTTAGAAATGAGATCAATAAGAGGTATTATTCTACTAGGTGAATTTAATTGAGGAATACCATAAAAAAGGATAAGTACTACCCTTGTAATGACCTGAGACTACCCCATAGTCGTCATACGGTGCTTAGCATCATAGTGGTCCTAAGTTAACCCTTGTACTGGCATACTGTTAAGTAATTGATCTAAATAAGTATAAAATAAGTGAGTTTCTTGTGCAAAAATATAATCATGATGAAATCTGATATAATACAATACTGATACAATTTTACATTATGATAAAACTAAAGAGCAGAACTAAAATTACATGACTGACTCTAACTGACATTTGTGCAGCCTCTACTATGAAGACTATAGATAGCTAGGACACTACCTTAACTACCACTAATCAATACATACGAGTAAGAGAGTAAAGTACATAAATAACATCTAACTAAAATTCATGACGTAGGAGGACTCATTATCTACTGGCTGGAATCTGCAACTATCTAATGTGGTATATGGACTACAACTAAACTGGTACCTACATAATTAAATACTGTAGCACATAGATGTATATGTTGATCAGTACTTCTGGATTGTACTGAGTATATGGGGGTGAATGCACAAGTAAATCAATATCTCAATATTATTATAAATTTGTAAAAGAATGCATGCTAAATGTAGATGACTCACATAAGCTGGAATGTCTGAAAAACTAAAAATCATAATCATGAATAGCAAAACATTCTTCATAAATCTAGTGAGTCATAACATTTAGTTTCTTAAATTTGTACTGGTATTCTATCTTTAAATTATGTTGTCTAAGTGTAGAAAGGCTCACTTCTATATCTGTAAACGGAAATCTAAAATATCTTATTTAATGTCATATGTAAAGCAATATTTGAATAAAACTATAAGCCCGTACACTTTGTTTCTAAAAGTTTTTCTGTAAGTATTTGCTATTAGGCTATACGGAAATACCTTTTAAAACTATTCTGAAAGTTTGTACTGTTAGGGAGGTTTTTCTAATCGACATACACTATGTGAGCTGTCTTAGTGTCCAACTTCTAGTTCCCTTATGGGAAAACCTCACATTAGGGAGAGGTGTCATGCTCTTACCAAGGAGTATAACCTAATCTAAGTAATCACATCTGTAATTGTCATCCATAGATAAATGAGAATAATATGATAATCTATACCTATGTTGGTTTGTAGTTCTGCAGCATGGTAACATGCCTAAATCGCTATTAAGTACTACTCCCTTTAATCTGTATGCTCATTCTGTTGGAAATCAACTTTTAAAAACTAATATAAGGGTTTATAATGAAATCCTCTTGTAAATTTGTTTACTTTAAACTGTAGTTAAATCTGTAAAGTGGATTTCATATCTAAGCTGAGATCAAAAGCTCAAATCTTTGTTCAAATTTTGAATATACATATCATGGGATGCTTAAAAGCATGATTTTCTTGAAATAACAGCATTCAAACTAGGGCTAATAACCCATGCATCTATTTCATGTCAAATCATAATAAAGTTCATGCTTGATAATGAAAATTTTGATAATTCAATTCTAAATCTGAAAATTAATGTCATCTGTATAAAATACAAAAGTAGACATGCAATTCAACATCTAAATCACTTGAAATCTCAAAATCTTGAAACAGTAGTGAGTGGGTATAAACCTTAAACTGAAATTCATGGGTAATCATACAATATCAGGTAACTTTGTAATTAAAAACTAGTTTTGGGCATAAGGATGAAAGAATTGTCCTTGTTGAAAATCCCATATACCATAATTGATGAAATTGATAAAGAAACTTGAACTTGAATTTTGATTTGTGCTTTTGAAGATGATTTCCTGAAGAACTAAATTGGGAATCCTTAATTTTGAGTTATTTTGAAAAAACAATGGTGGAATTTTGATTTCTTGGAGACAAATTATGTGAAAAGCATGCATAATATGCTTAGAATAGGCTAAATTTTGTATTTTACATGATTTGGGGCTTGGGGAAAAGATTAGATTGCCCTTTAAAATTTAACTCGAAATAGGAAAATCTCGATTTGGCCCACCACCGCGATGCGCCGCTATCATGGTGGCTTACTGGAAAATGGACGACTATCATTTTGGCCTCTTTCCTAATATGACATAATTGGATTGTGTCACTGGAAAAGTATGAGTGCAATTTTGCACTCCACTGCGATGTGGATTCAATCCAATGGGGATTTTTGGCGCGATACAGACTAATCACGGTGAGCTACTCGAAAGGGACGAACGTGAACTAGAGCTTCATCACAATGTGGGATAACCACGGTGCTCCACTAGAAATCAAAAAATTGTGATTCTTCCCTCTACTGTGATGCAGTGCTATGCTGGTTTGACTAAAATCACCAGAACTTTTCACCCATATATCGGATTAAGGCAAAATTGGTATAGTTGGAAATATGATTTAATTATCAACTCATTGGTGGGTCTAGTGTTGGAAAATTCTATACGTATCAAGAGTTATACACTTTTAAAGTTGTCCTTGACACACTAGGAGCTAAATGGGACTAAGAATAGAACATGGTATTACAACCCTGACTCCTACTATAATGATTACTCATGTTAAACAAAGATCTTTTCAGGTATATAAGTGATCCTGATGCAATCCTACAGCTAGGGAAACTATTCTAAACTAAGGCTCAAGATGCTATTTTATACTAAAGTTTCCAAACCTATCTGTTTTTCCTAGGATTCATGTGGAAGGTCTGTTTTCTTCAGCATACGTTTTTTTTCAAACTTTGATAAAGAAAAGAGTAATATCTTCGCATCTTTATTTTCTAACTTGGTTAAAGGTTGGATTGATATTTGATAATGCAAATGACTTTACTAGAGTTCCTTGCTTCTTTAATAAAGGTAAGAGTGGAGGCATCTAAGGGGTGTAAATCATACATGTGCCTTATTCGTCATTCGGGGATAAATGTTCCTAGTGTGGAAGACTTAAACACCTGGGTTTGGGACCCTTAGAAAATTTCCTAAATTTTGGGTCTCTGGACAGGATACGACTGGGAAAATGACTCATACACTGGATACGAGTTGTATCTGTTAGTCGTATTCTAGCCAGTCTTTGTTGGTGGGTTGGATTTGGTTTGTGGAATTTATACAACTTAGGTGGTACGAGTCATATCAACAGATACAGGTAGTTTGGATACTTCACTTAATCTTAGATTGGGAAGCCTAACTAGGATGTAAGTACAAGTGGCTCACCAAGAGCCATAAGATAGGGTATGAATCGTACCAAGGACTCGTATGATGGACAATTTTCAAACCTCTTGTGATCCTATTCTTCCAGGGGTATGGGTAAAGGGTACAAATCGTATGCTTTGGTGATACGAAAATGGATACAGAACACTAAAAACAGCCATAACACAACACAAAAACTGAGACAAGATATAAACAAAAGAAAGTAGAGCAACACAAAGAAACCGAGATTAAGAAGAAAGGAAACAAGCAAACGAATGCAATAAGATAAAGGATAGTAACTTAACATAAAATTATACAAGAACCTAAGAACCAAGACGTGTATCAAATGTCAAGATCCCTACAACCCATGTAATCAACACCAAACTATTACGTAGACATAAGAGGGAACTCACTCTCTTAAAGAACCAACATTTCTAAGCAAAAATAGGACACAAGTGAATCCATACTTGATATGCCCTAGTTACTATTTTAGTCTCTCTCTCTCTAGAGAGAAGACTTGTTCTTTTAATATTCCATATCAATAATCAACAAAGGAAATAAACCTTAAAATGTCCTACTTATAGTCTATTTCAAAAATGAAGACAAAATAACCAAACTACCCTTAATGAGAAAGGGGACCTATGGAGTGTAAAGGAGGGGCATAAAATGACCAATAAACCCTTCAACATATGCCACCCCTTGTATCATTTTGGCCTTCATAATTATTCTCCATCACTTGGAATCTTGGATGTCTTATCAAGGCAAGCTCCCAAGAGACCTTCCACAGATAGAATTGATCTATTGTGGAGTCAAAGTAGGTCTCCCATGCGTGTCCCCAAGCCCTCAATATGACCACAATCAAATTCTCTATGTCTTGTCCTTGCATAATGTCATCAAAAGATATGATGTCCATTTAGATCGTATCATCCTCACCATATTGAAAAGGATTCGACCTCGAATTCATACCTTGCAAAATCAAAGAAAGGGTAAACAAGTACACATCCTCATGGCATGAGGGTTAGGGTCAGTGCAACAAATAACATAATCATTCCAAGGTGGTACACACTTGAAATATAACCACAAATTCCTTGTTCTTAACATGAAAGCTTAGTTAAAATGTTAGAAAGGAAGTGGCTACGACAATCACCAAGATATAATGAAGCTACAAAAGTCATAACAGAATCACTAGAGACAAAATGTAAGATTACCTTTACCTGAGGATCCATAAGAAACAATTGCTTCATCACCTCTTTAAGAGAACACGTGCCTAAATTGAAGTCAAAGACCACTGAATACATATAGCAATGTCACTCAAACAAGTGGACCAACCAACAAAAATCCTAACTCCACACAAAGCCAATCTAAAACTATCATAGATGTCATCATAAGCAAAAAGGTAGTATAGAATGGAATCAAGTGTAAATGGCATACACCGATGAAGAAAAAGCATTCAAGAACATACATATTCTTTCTTTGAAACAAATAGACAACTTGTCCTCCACAAGTTGGGGTTTACTTAACATAAGCACAAGTGTGTCAAGAAATGATGCACATTTAGAAGCATTACCCCAAGGAGACAATGAAACTTTTGATCTTGGGTTAATTTTCAAGGAACAATCACCTATTGGGTGTCTTAAATATTCAAGAAAATAAAAGCTTTCATCACCTAATCAGTTATTCCTTTCCAAGACTACACATTCCCTACCCTTAAGAGTACTCTCATCTTCCAAGAAGAGATCTCCATCTTTAGGAGAAATGTTGTCACACCATAGTGGGTTAACATAGAGGCTATAACCTTTAAGACAAGCTATAACTTCAACATCATTCTCACCACCAGGTTCATTAAGAGTGATTATACCATCTTCAAATAAGATATTATACCAAAAGAGAGAATGATCTATCCCACGGGCAGATTTGAAACAAACAAGTTCTTCACTCTCAAAAAGATCATTATCAAGTTTCAAGGATATTTCAAGCACAAGATTTTTTCTATTATCCATGCAAACATTAGAATCCTTACCATAAGACAAGCTTTGGGTTCACTTCTTTCCCTAGGACCAACATTTTCATTTACATAATTTTTATGAGCAAAAATATTAATAAGGCTTTCATCACACAATATTCTCAAGGAATTATTTCCAATCTCGTGATCACTCTATCAACATCATCACTAACTTTAGCCTCATCAAACACATGATCAAGTAGTGGACTGCGTTAATGATTAGGTTGATCATTATATGCACCCTCACTAGTTATCAGAAACTCACATGCCAACTTAGAATCACCTTGGTGTTCACAAGGGTTAACTAGTGTGTGAATATTCTCATTACATGGAAATGGAACCTTATTCAAGTCACAAGAGAAGAATTAATATTTTTATCTATATGATCAACTAGTTCTTGCATACTTACAACAAAAATTAGATCTTTTTGCAACCTAAAAATACTAAGTGTATCACAAAGGGAAGGCTCATGCAATCTTCCTTTAGGCAAACCACTAACTACATCCACTTGTCTACTACTAGCCGCATCACAACATTCTAAAATTGGAGGTGTGTTGGAGATAACATTTTTACCTTGTAGCTCATATGAGAAGGGCATTTGGTTTCTAACTCCTTTTCGCAGAATCCACTCTCTTTCTCTTCTTTTAATGCAATGTCTGATATCTTTAAGATGAGACAAGTCAGTAGGACTAAGTGGAGGAATTGGATTTGGGGAACTAAAAATTTAGCATAGCCTTTAAAGGTTCCATTTGAATTCTTCAAAGGGGTCCTTGAAAGAATTATTATCCATGGTACCTAATAAAAGATAGAAATAAAAACAACACACAAGTTAGCTCAAATGTATCCTTACCACACTCTCTCATACCTTTGATTACCTCATACTTCACAAGAGTTGAAAATTGGCTTGTAATTCGTGAGAAGTTAAGGGATGAAATCTACTCTTTCCTAGAATAGATTTTCATTTGAATACTCCAAGAAATTTTGTTCGGACTTGATCCAAGAAACTACAATGAGTCAAAAAGATAAAAGCACACAAGAAACAAAAACACAAATAAAAAAATGGACTCAAAACTAACTTACAGCCTAGTAGGTGATTACTAGCTTGTCATTGTACTAGAATCAATAAATGAAACTAAAGGAACAAGAAAAAAAAGAAACTAAGAAATAAAAAATTTAAGCCTAAGGGTTGGTTCTTGATGAGTGATGATGTGGAAGCCATATGCCTTGGATTAGTGTTGAAATTATTGAAAGTTTGAAATATTTTCTTGTCTTCAATTTTTATTCGATCAATCTTCAATCGAAAGAGTGGAAATCAGCCTTGGGAGGGAAAACACAAGACTTGGAAACTTTTTCAATATTCAAAAAGGGTTTGACTTTCCTTTCGCCTTTTTGGCAAAACACAATTTTGAAAGTCTTTTCCACCGTTCCTCTTTTGTTTGTCTTTGACGATGCTCTTATTCCCCTTTAGTAAACAAGACTTTTGAAAGCCTTTTTGTTCTCTTTCTTCTTTTGTATTTTCTAGGGATATGCTTTCAATATTAACAAGGGACTGCACCTTTTTCTACTTTTTTAAGATCAAACCACACCTCCTTAAATGTTCTTGCTCAACAATAAATGAATAACAAGAAGAACAATAGTAACTCTCAAAAATTTAATCCAAACCAAATAAGCTTCGAATATGATGATTTTTTTCCCTTTTTGCACACATTGAGCTCTACAACAACAACAACACATTTTCAAGCCACCAATCCTCAACAATAATCCAAAATTTTAAGATTCAGCTTTGTAGTTTCTTCAACCTTAAACTTAACAATAGTGAATATCTCAAAACTACTCGGATTAAGCTCAAATCCAAGATCTAGACTTACTTAGTGTTAGGAAACAAGAACCTAACACTAGAAACAAACAAAACACACAAAAATTTCCTAAATCTAAGACGTAAGTTTCAGCCAAGACACAAAAATGTGACACACTCTTTTTTGTGAGATTTTTGAATTTGGACACCTCTTCTAGTGTTAGGAAACAAGGATATAACACTAGAGCACACAAACACAAACAAAGTCAAGACCAATGTTTCATCCCAGGGCCAAAAATGGGACAAAATATGTTTTTTTGTTTTTCTTTTCTACACATTTTTTTTTATTTTTCAATATAGCCAGCCCAAGATTGATCTTATTGGAATGAAATTAATCCTTGCTCTGATACCAAATGATATGGAAATGGATACAGAACACTAAAAACAACCATAATGCAAGACACAAACTAAGACAAGATACAAACACAAGAAATGACAACAACACAAAGAAACGAGTTTAAGAAGATAAAAAACAAACACACAAATGCAATAAGATAAAGGATAGTAACTTGACATAAAATTATACAAGAACCTAAGAAACAAGATGTGTATCAAACGTTAATTCCCCTACAACCCGTATAATCAACACCAAGCTCTTACTTAGACACAAGAGGGAACTTACTCTCCTCAAGCACCAACGTTTCTAAGACAAAATGCAACACAAGTGAATCCACACTTAATATTCCTTTATTTTGGTTTCACTCTCCCTCTCTAGAGAGAAGACTTGTTCTTTCAATATTCTATATCAATAATCAACTAATGAAATAAACCCTAAAAGGTTTTACTTATAGTCTATTAAAAAAAAGAATACAAAAATAACCAAACTACTCTTAATGAGAAAGGGCGCCTATGGAGTGTAAAGGAGGGGCATCAAATTACCAATACACCCTTCAACATATGCCATCCCTTGTGTCATTGTGGCCTTCACAATTATTCTCCATCACTTAGAATCTCGAATGTCTCATCAAGGCAAGCTCCTAAGCGACCTCCACACACAGAATTGATCTATTGTGGACTCAAAGTGGGTATCCCATGCATGTCCCCGTTCCTTTAATGTTACCACAACTAGATTTACTATGTGTTGGCCTTGCATAAAGTCATCAAAAGTTATGATGGCTATTGGGCTCGTATCAATTGGGTACAACTTGGTTTGGGGTGTCATACCTTGGATAGTGTTGGGTTAAATGAGGAGACCTAGGGTACGAGTGAGCGATATCACTCATGCAATCAGATACGGTTTGTATGGGTCAGTCGTATCCTATGACGGGAATACAGTTTAAGTGAGGGCAATTTGGATATTTTACCACTTAACCTAATGAGGCCTCACAACTTTTAACTCATTTGGGAGGTTATTTCACCTATTATTCTATTCATTAACACGTAGAAAACACTCTTAAATCCTCTCAAAGTCCTTTGGGCAAAGGAAGATAGGGTTTCAAATTAAGGATTTATTTGGGGATTGTGTTGGTGATTTCTCTCCATCATCTACTCAATTTAAGGCATATACTCCTTCCTTGTTTGTTAGCTCCTACTAGTCATATTTTTTAAATTATCTTCATGGCATAATTTTTATATAGTTTTGGGTTTTCAAATATATGTTGGGGTTTCAGTTATAATGGCTTGGTTGTGGTTTTTATATGTTTTAATTATTTATTTACATATTTTAATAGTGGTTTGGATACTTGGTTGCATGATAATGGTTAATTGGTATCTGAGTTTAGTTTTAGAAATACTATGCCCCTAATATGTTTGATAATATGAGAATGCTTTTACTATAATGTGAACTTTTGATGGAACTATTGTATAGTGTGGTTTAGTAATGGAACCCTAAATGGCTTAAATAGTTTGAAATGGTTAAATGGAATGGTTTGGTGGTCATGGTTATTATTAATTAATCTTCTTGTGGGATATGATGGAATCCCCCAAGTAAACATGTTGATGAACAACTTATGGTGTGTATAGAACTCCCCTAAGAAAACACAATAATAGAACACTTAAAGGGTACATGGGATACCCCCAAGTTAACTTGGTAAATGGGTTCATGGGAGTCCCTTTACCTTACAAGGTATGGCTAAGGATAATACTTGTAAGTTATTGTCGGTATGATGATACAACTACTAATAGCCTTCGTTAATAATAAATGGGATAATTAAATTATTGATTGGAAATGGTTTTAATTAGATAATAATAATGGGGTGTAATATCTAATCGTGAAGGTAGAAGTTTTATGAACTAACACTGGAAACTCATGTTTGGCAACATCAGAGGTAGGGCATGTCGATGTTTGTATGATACTACAAAGTATATGAGAATCCTCTAAGTACACTGTACATATGTATCATAGAGGGTAAGGGTACTTGGGAATCCCTTACTCTTATGGTATCTCCAATTCGTGTGGCTACACATATCGGGGCTCGTTCAGAGGGTTACAATGGACCCATATATCTCATGGGTGGTTAAGGATGGTTAAGATATACATACTCAAATTATTAGTTTAAAATGCATGCTAAACCCTATTCCCTTTCCTGGCATGGTTATACAAATATATATATATATATATATATATATATATATAGTTTGTATGTTTGTGGTAGGTTAACTTGGTTTTACTGGTTGGCATTATTTTATCCTTATCCTGGGTTCATGCTAGCATTCACCTACTAACCCATTTTTGGGTGACTGTATCCCCATCCAATATAGGAACCAATCATTTTACTCTTCCTGCATAGTTATCAAATTTTGGGATTAGCTTTTAGATTGAAGTGGTAAGCTTCTATCTTTCTTGAAGGCTCCATTTCATAGATATTATTTCATACTTTGGTTTATTTATGGATATTGATTTTGGCTATGGTTGGGGGCATGTACTAACTAGATGTTGGTTATATTTTTGTTAGAGGCTTTTGTGGAAATACTATGGTTTGGTATAGGCGAGATTTGTATTGGTCTCAGCCTTAGTATTGGCATTGGCATTGGGGCTGGTACCATCTGACTAAATTTCTCATTATTCTATCCTTTTATATTATGTTGGGGAAATTAGTTTGGATATTATTTTTGTTTTTCTTTATGGTTTGGTTATAGTTATTGGTTGGTTTGGGATGTTTGGAATTTTTTGGGTTGGTCACGGTTACAGACCTATCCTAGAGTTTTAATTTGGTTAATTATATACTATCTTATTAATTATTTGAAATTCTTCCGACATAAGGTATGCATTAGAGGATTAGGTTGGGTATTGGGGTAGTCCCCAGTCCTGGTTAGACCTGGGATGCCTATTACGACATAGTCCCCAATTGAGTTATGTCACCATTCTTACACCTGAGCTAGAGATTGTTTTGCCATAGCCAATGATGGGCCAAAGACCAGCCTAGGCTACACTAGGTTTCGTTCCCTCTTTGTTGCTTAGGGAGGCCTTGATTCAGCTTTTGGGGATTATTGGTTTGTCATTTGATGTTGCATAGTCTACTAATTAGAGTGCTAGAAAGGTAGGTGTGCAGCCTGTAGCTGTAGCTCCTAGAGTTGAGATTTTCCCTTACACCGAAAGTTGTTTAATAGGTAGATTCTGAGCCAGTTGTGACTTAGTCTGCTATGTCTTCTGAGGAGCAGAAGATGTTGGGTAAATTATTGAGGTTGGCTTCTCTGAGGCTTTTTGGTGCTCTAGGAGAGGATATGTATGAGTTTCTTACTGCTTTTAAGGATAGTCTTTGTGGTTTAGGACTTGATGATACTCTTGGTGTGTATTACACCATATTTCAACGGGATACTCATCATTGGTTGAGAGGTTCTATGGATTCTAGACCAGCTGGATCTTCTTCCTTGTGTTGGACTCAGTTCTCCAAGATATTCTTTGAGAGGAATATGATGCATAGCCTTAGAGACTGATTAAGGGACCATTATTCAAATTTGAGAAAGGCTAAATAATAGTTTCTGAGTATAAGTCTCATTTTCAAGAGTTAGCCTTGCATCTAACTTTTATTTTTGGACACTTTTTATGATAGAGTTTGCTGTTTTGTTAGAGGGTTGAGACTCCCCATTCATATGGCTACTCAGAGTTTAGTGGTTATAGGTAGAACTTTTTTTAAGGTTTTAAATCATGCTAGGGTAATAGAAAAGATGCACCATGAGATTCGTGAAGGTGGTGATTAAAGACCTAGGTTTCAAGGCAGATTCAGTAGGAGCCGTAGTAGTTCCCTATCAAGAGGTGGTAGTTATTATGTTGGGTATTCTCTAAGTTTATCTATTTAGCCTCAGAGTTAGCCTAGTTGACTAGTTCAGATAGCTCTTCAGATTAATAATAGAGGTTAGTCTGGGGTAATTTATCACCCTAATATAAGCGATTATTAGTCTTTGAGGGGTTCATCTTTGGGTCAGTCTAGACATGGTTATTCTGGGTAAGTTTTGTCTATTTGTTCTAGTTTTGCTCATATTTTGTTTTTTAATTATAGACTCACTAGTCACTATTCGTGGGATTTCCCTAGTCGTTGGGCGATAGTTGTTTCTGCTAAGGGTGTTACCACTATTAGAGTAGTTCATCCCTTGGGTAGATGTGGTTCTCATTATTGTAGGGGTGGTTACTAGGCTACTCAAGGAGGTTCTCACGCAGGCAGGATAGGAATCGATCTAGTACCCAACCAGGTAGTGGGCGTGGTTAGTTATATTCAGTACCTGCTAGAAATAAGGTTGAGACTTTGGATGTTGTAGTTATAGGTATAATTTTTGTATACCATAAGTCGACTCTTGCTTTATTTGATGCGAGATCCACTTATTTTTATATATCTGCTAATTATGCACTATGGTTGGAGTTTACTAGTAATTTATTATCTTTGACTTTGTGTGTATAAACTCCTATAGGTGATTTTTAGTAGTGGATCGAGTATTCAAATCATGTGTTATGACAATTAGTGATGTTGATAAATTAGTGATGTTGATACTTGTGTTGATCTTATTATCATAGATATGCCAGACTTTGATGTGATTCTAGGCATGCACTGGTTATCCTAGTATCATGCGGTCATGGATTATTTATCCAAGATCATTACCTTAGCCATGCCTTTCGTACCTCTAATTATGTGGAAGAGAATGGTTTTTGTGATTCGATGAGAATTATCTTTTATGTTCTTGCTAGGAGACTTATTTCAAGGGGTTGCGAGTCTTACCTCACTTATATCTGTGATACTTGTGTGGAGATTCTGTTGCCTGACTATGTTTCTGTTGTTTGTGAGTTTCCTGATATGTTTCCAACAAACCTTCCTGGTATTCCTCTTTCCATGAGATTGAGTTTGCCGTTGACTTCAAGTATGGAACCTAACCTATTTCTATGGCACCTTACCATATGTTTCCTGCCGAGCATAAGGAGCTGAATTCACATCTTCAAGACCTTCTTGGTAAGGGTTTTATTAGACCGAGTGTGTCCCCATGAGGAGATCCTGTATTATTTGTAAAGAAGAAGGATAGTTCTATACGTATAGGTATTTATTATAGGCAGTTTAATAAGGTGACATTGAAGAACTGTTATCCTATGCCTCGTACTGATGAATTGTTTGACCAGCTTTTGGGAGTAGCAGTGTTCTCTAAGATTTATTTGAGGTCCAGGTACAATTAGTTGAGGATTCGGGTTGAGGATATCCCAAAGATAGCTTTTAGGACCCGTTATGGTCATTATGAGTTCTTAGTGATGTCCTCTGGGTTGACTAATGCCACAGCCGCATTCAAGGATTCGATGAACCAAGTATTCTAGCCTTATTTGGACTCTTTAGTGATTGTATTCATTGATGACATTTTTGTGTATTCTAGGAGTAATGAGGAGCATATGCAGCATTTGATGATCGTTCTCCCAGCTTTGATGATCATTTGCTTTTTTCTAAGTTCTCCAAGTTTGAGTTTTGGCTTAAGTCAGTGACTCTCCTTGTCCATGTGGTGTCTAAGGATGGTATTATGGTAGATCCGGCCAAGATAGAGGTGATTAGTAATTGGGCTAGACCGACATCTCCAACTGAGATTCGTAGCTTTATTGGTTTTGCCAGTTATTTATAGATGCTTTGTTAGGGGGTTTGCTACTATTATGGCCCCTATTATCACATTAACTCCAAAAAAGGCTCATTGTGAGTTGAGCTTTGGGAAACTCAAGGATTTCCTTACTTTATCTTCCGTGTTAGATCTTCTGATTATGAGTGAGGGATTCACCATGTTTTATGATGCTTCTGTTGTTGGTCTAGGTTGTGTTTTAATGCATCAGGGGCATGTCATTTTTTATGCTTCTAGATAGCTTAAGGTGCATGAGTGCAACTACTCCGCTCATGATTTGGAGTTGGTAGTGGTTGTTTTTGTGCTCAAGATTTTGAGGCATTATCTCTATGGTGTGCATTATGAGATTTTAATCAATCATCGAAGTCTTCAGCTTCTTATGACCCAGTGAGATCTTAATACTCGATGACGTATATCTATGAAGTTTCTTAAATACTATGATATTTCCATCTTGCATTATTCGGGTAAGGCAAAAACGGTAGCTAATGCCTTAAGTCGCAAAGTATTGAGTATGAGTAGTTTGGTTTTCATATCAGTTTTTCAGAGGCCTTTGGCACGGGATATTTTATCTTTAGCCAATTTGATAGTTTGCCATGATATTTTATATCCTAGGAGGATTTTGGCTAGTGTGGAGGTAAGGTCCTTACTATTTGAGCAGATTCGTAGTCATCAGTATAAGGATGGCAAGCTTTGCTTCCTTCATGATTAGGTATCGAGTAGTGAGTTTACGAGGCACACTATTGATTACGAGGGTATTTTTAGGTTTAATATTTGTATTTCTATTCCTCAGATTAGTGATTTGATTCAGTCGATTCTGCATGAGTCTCACAGCTCTAAATATTCCATTCATCCCATTACAACCAAGATGTATCGAGCTTTGAGGCAATTTTATTAGTGGAGTGGCATAAAGAGAGATCTGAAAGACTTTGTAGCTCGTTACCTATGTTGTTAGAAGGTAAATGTCGAGCATCACCGTCCTGGCGGTTTGACTCATATGTTCTAAATACTCAAGTGGAAATGGGAAGTGATTACTATGGACTTTATTAGTGGAATCTCTCATACTTCTTGTGGTTCCATGTCATTTAGGTGATTATGTATCATTTGACCAAGTCAGCATATTTCATTCCTATTCAAATCACAATCAGTACAGAGAGATTAGACCATATCTATGTTTGGAAGATAGTTTGTTTGCCTGGGGTGCACAATTCTATCATTTCAGACTATGGTTCAGTGTTTACTTTGAGGTTTTGGATAGAATTTTAGGAGGAGTTAGATACTCAAGTGGATTTCAGTACAACTTTTCACCTGTAAACCGATGGTCAATCTGAGTGGACTATCCAAGTACTTGAGGATATGCTCTAAGCCTGTGTTATGGATTTTGGAGGCCAGTGGGATTAACAGTTAGCCTTGGCGGAGTTTGCATATAATAACAATTATCTTTCGAGCATTGAGATGGCGCCTTTTGAGTTTTTGTATGGCAGGAGATGTTATTCTCTAGTTGGGTTGTTTGAGACTTCCGAGTAGCCCAGAGTTGGTATAAGGTCTATGCAAATCATCAACTTTATTTCTTAATATTTGGATTTGGTGATCGTGTATTCCTCTGTGTACTCCCATGAAAAGTGCGATTAGATTCAAAGGATGGGTAAGCTCAGTCATCGATATATTGGCCCTTTTAAGATTCTCTGTGCAATTTTTGAGATAGCTTATATGCTAGCTTTACCTTCAAATTTTGTTGTTGTTCATCCAATTTTTCATGTCACTATATTTTGATGGTATATTCCAGATCCATCTTATATGCTTAGATGGAACTCAGTCCAACTAGATGAGCATTTGACCTTTGTGGAGAAGCCTGGGCTTATTTTGGCGAGTGATGTATGGCGGTTATGTACTAGGTAGATTCCTGTAATTAAGGTTCAATAGAGACACCCCCCAGTGGAAAAGCCCACTTAAGATATTGAGGGCGAGATGTGGTCCAGTATCCTCACCTGTTTGAGACTTTAGGTACTTCCTTATCTTTTACTTTTTTGGATGAAAATACCTTTAGTAGTGATTATTGTAATAATCCTTTTGGTTATTTTCTATAATTCCACTTATTTTTGTTGTTAGAGCCTTTCCATATATGCCCCAAGTCATAATATCATGATTACCAGGCAGTTTGTTTGTTTTTTTGAGCAAATTCTTTGTTTAGAAGTCTTTAATAGTTCCAAATGGCCACCGAGCAAGCATTTTAGTAAAACAATCTCGGATGTGAATTCTAATTGTGCTACTAGCTCTGGGATATTAATTCTAGGTTGGTTAGTCCTCTAGTTTGGGCCCCAATGCACCCGATCTCATTTCGTCCCTTTGGTTAGAAAGTTGGAAAATATGAAATTGGGGTGTGGGACACATATTTGGTCAAAACAATGTCAAATTAAAAATCTGACTTCTCCAATGTGTCCAGAACGTCGAATTTAGTATGGTTATATTGTTCATTCACCTATATTGGATTCCAAATGAATTCTGAAGCATTAGCTAAAACTTGGAATTTCTTCCAAGTATTACCTTATTTCTGGTGCAAGGTGTAGATGTCGCGATCATACCTAGGGGTGTCACAATCACCCTAGTACAATCATGGTCCATGGACGGTGATAGTGACATCTCTTTGCCTAGGATGGGTATTTAAATTCCTTTTAGGCCGCGTTTTTAGCACTTTTCACTCTTTCATGAGACCAAGAAACTCTAAAATGGTATGCTAAACTCAAATTGAGTTTTGGGTGCCTCTTGTGAGCTTAGTTGAATTGTTTAGGACTCTTGACCTCGTATATTGGAATGTTTGACTTGTTTGCTTGAATCTTGGTGAATTAGACTTCATTCCTCATGGCTAGCATGAGAGTACGTTAGTTACTCTAGTTGGATGTGAGTAACCTTGTCACTCATGTTATGGGTATACATTAATGGAGGTTCTTTAGATACTATTCTTGAATTAGGTGTAGGGTATGGAAGAGTCCTTTACCTTAGGACTAGTGGTGGCTTACTATACATCTAAGAATTGATTTAGCTACCATAGCCCAGTCCCAAGTTGAAGTTATACTTAGAATGCATTTGGGAAATCAGAAGGGGGTCCTTGACCCACATTAAGTTTCGATTGATATAGTTTTCTTGAAGATCTTAGACGGCTACTAAATGCCTAGGAAATGCTCTCTTGTAAGAATGTCGGCTAACTAGGGTAGTAAATTTTGGTGATGCCATTACAACTAATGTTCATGGAATAATTGACTATAAATATTGATGATGCCATAATGAGATATTTTTTATTATATTAAAGGAGCCCATGACCATGTTATTAATTAAGCAATGGATTTGCTATTTCTCAAGTTAGTAATAATCTTTCTTTATGCTAATGGTGGCCCAATGAATAGGTTACTTGTAGGCCATTACTCATGATAATGCTTATAGTTGTGCTCATGGTCTAATGGACTAGATTATTTGTTTATGTCTTATATTAGTCATATTACCTATATGTATAGACTTGTTGATAATGTGAAATTGATTATGAACGAGGAAATATGGAGGTATGTTCTTCTTGCTTTTCCTTTTATGTTCTTTACTTTAGAACTCATGGGGAATGTACATTAATTTTGCCCTAGTGGGGCTTGTCATTTACTCTAGCCTTCGTGGGGCTTGACATTTACTTTATCTTTATCCCTCATGGGGCTTGCTCTTTATTACCAACCCTAAATAGCTTGTTCTGATGATATTGATGCCCGAAAAAGTCGGAGGATATTGTGATGATGATATTGATGCCCGATAACACCGGAGGAGATTGTGATGATGATATTGATACCCAGTAAGGCCAGAGGATATTGTGATGATGATGCTATACCCAATAAAGTTGGAGAATGAATATTTGATGTGCCTATGAGTACCTTTATCAGTTCGAGTCTAGCTATCCCTATGTATGGCACTTTTACGCTTATATATTTATATCCATGTGTGTAATGTGGATGGAATGTGACATTATAATGCCAGATGTAGCCCACTAGCATTAAATGCATAATAAGTGATGTAGTTAATGATTAATGATAGCTAAGGATTCGTGACAGATAATGTTTAATTGATTAATCAAAACTAGTTGGTAAGCGGGAAACTAGTTGTAAAATAAGAATTCACTTGGTGAGTAATGTTAGTGATAAATAATGGTTAGTTAAGGAGTGTTGGCTATTAAAATCACTATGTTGTTTATAGTTGACTAATAGCAGAGAATAATTATATGATGGCTAGGAATCTAATAGACTAGTTAATGATCCTTTCTTAAGAAATATGCAGTGGATAATGGGTATTGATGATAAGTAGCTAATAAGGGTAATTTTATAAAATATGGTTATGTGGTCCATGTTGGTAATAAATGAAAGTTTGGTAAAATGATCGGTTGATCATAATGTGGAATACAGTTGAATAGTGAAGAGATTTTGATATGTTGTTGGTTAAATGCCTTATTATTATCTCTCTTAGGTGTACTCTCCCATAGTATGGGGAGGAATCACTGCTGAATCTGCCATTGCTAACTAAATCTGGCTAAGCGCTGTCAGGAACCTGAGCGTCCGAACCTATGATATGAGACATCATAGCGCAAGAAAGAGTATATGATCAGTACGCGGAATGTACTAGTATGCTAGATGAGGTAAGGCTAAAATGCATGGGTTCATATGTATGAATAATAACTGACTGAGTGATATGAATATAATTGAATAAGAGTACATGGATAATTGAAGCTACTGTAAACACTAATTATGAAATACTATGAATATATCTATATACTGTGTCTAAGATTTAAACTGAATTTGAGTACTGAGTTTTGATAACTGAGTACCTGATATCTGAGATTACTGATAACTGAATTGCTGATAACTAGGTGTTTGTTTCTAACAGTCCTGATTCTGTAGAACTGAATTAAGTTCTATGCTGAGACTGAAACTGAAACTATGGGAGGTAATCATCTAACTAACATGCCCCTTTCTGAATTGATTGGGTTCCAACCTGTAAACTCAGTTGGAAGGGTTATAATACCGAGCCACGGGTACTAACAGACTAAAGAGTCTCTATCATCTGGCAGGTGACCTAATGAGAATGGTATTACCCTCAACTGGTAGGTAAAACACCTTATCAACCCTCAGCTGGCAGGATAATATCTCAACCTACGCTAGGTACATAGTTCTGGAATGCAAGGGCTGCTACTAAGGATCACATCCTCTACTGAAAAGTGAGCCCCCATCTTTGGTTTTGCTCGATGTTGAATCCTACTCCCAACTGAATGACACTGATTATTAAACTAAACTGGACTGAGTTTCACTAAATTTTGGAACTGACTGAGTAGTACTGTTTGGGACGTTACTGAGACTATTCTATAGCTACTATAATTTTAGGTAAACAACTAGATTTTGGGTATTAAATACCCCCAGGACTTGATAGGATCATAGTAAGACATGGAACAATCTTGAAAGCAAATTAGCTAGTCACTTAGTCATGATTCATTCATTGAGATATTTTGTCAAACACTTTCAAGGCATGAACTTGTATATGAATGGGAACACATGCTAACTTTCATGATTGGACTAATAAATTCACATAGGCATTCTAACAAACACTTGGGGAGCATGATTATTTCCCATAATAATAATAATAATAAACATATAAATATCATGGCAATAACATTCAACTTGTAAATTCAAGGATCTAACATGAGAATCACATAATTCACCATACACGCTATCTTAATTATATGATACTTGTAATTAATCATGGATTAAAACCCAAACAACACCATGAACATGCATTCAATCTAATTAAAGAAAGGTAATCATAAATCTGAAAACTTGTATTCTGGAAAAACGATTCTTGGACTCCATGGGTGGTAAGGGATCATGGATGAACACCTAACATACCTGGAAAGATGACTTCTTGAAGTTTCTTGGTTGGATTCTTGAGGATTGTTGTTGATTCTTGAAGGCTAGGGTTTTGCTAATTGAGAGAATCCTCTTAGTTTTGGGGAAAATTAGATATAATAATGTCTTAACTAGGTTATTAGGGGTTTAATCACGTGTTTTGGATAAATTGGGGGCTTTGGGAATTGACCAAACGGTCCCTGAAATTAAATCATGGAAGCTGAAATTTCCGATTTTATATGCCAACGTGACGCAGTACAATCACGTCGGCTCACTAGAAAATGGACAACTCCCATTTTGACCAACAGTGCGATGCGGTGAAATCGTATTGCGCCACTGGAAACGGACAAGTGTAATTGGACTTTTGGCGCGATGTGGTGCCATTACGGTGCCTCACTAAATGCGAATTTAGCCCTTGGCACAACGAGATGAAATAGCAGTGGGTTCACTGAAAATAGACGAATGCCAAATAACACATTTGCATGATGAGGTGATATCACGAAGGCCCAATGGAAAATGGAAAACACCATTTTGACTCTCACCGCGATGCAGTGTTGCTCATTTTTGCATACTGTTTCACTAAAAGTGCAATAACATCTCACCCGAGTATTAGATTTAGGTAAATTCTATATCGTTGGAAAGCTGACTGAATTTCCTACACATTGATAAGTCATAAACTGGAAAATTCTATGTTTATTAAAAATTTTATATAGAATTTCTCATATACTGAGAGCTAAACTAAGCTAGAAAAATTTGAGGTATTAAAATATCTCCCCCTTGGGAACATTCATCCTCAAATGAGACTGATTAAGCTGAGAACTACTGATAGACTGAATTTAAATACTGAACATGCATAATTAAAGCATAAAATACATGACTGAAACTGATTCATGAATGCATGACTGTCATGAAGAAGCCATGCAATGGTAACTTATACCAAGTTTGTAACTTTAACTGAATATGGAACTGAGTAAATCCAAGAAAGAATGCTACCTCAAGTTGAGTCTAAGTTTGCAGAGAATAGGTAAGGATACTTGGTCTGCATTGCTCCTACAACTTATTGGTTTCGTCAAAATACTTTGACCAAGGGAACTTCTTTGTTCCTTTGTTTGCGAACCTGACAATCAAGGATTTAGACTGGAACCTTTTTTATAGAGAGATTATTCTAAAAATCTACACCTTCTAAGGGGACTACAACTGCTAGGTCACCAATGCATTTCTTTAGCGAGGAGACGTGGAATACAAGGTACACTAAAGCTAAGTATGAAGGCAACTCAAGCTCGTAAGCTACCTTTCCAAAACTACTGATAATTCTATAAGGACCGACATATCAGGGACTGAGCTTCACCTTCTTGCAGAACCTCTTTACTCCCTTCATGGGAGAGATTTTCAAGTACATAAAATTGCCAATCTCAAACTCTAGATCCTTTCTCCTCACATTTGAATACAATTTCTGTCGGCTTTGGGTTGCCCTAAGAATTTCTCTGATCAAGTGAACCTTCTTTAAGGAATCAAACACTAAATCAAGCCCTACTAATGCAGCCTCACCTACTTCGAACCAACCAATGGGAGATCTACATCTCCTCCCATTAAGAGCCTCAAATGGAGCCATCTGAACACTAGAAATATAGTTGTTATTATATGTGAATTCGATCAAAGGAAAGTGGTCATCCCAACTACCTTTAAAATCAACAACACACGCTCTGCTTGACCATCTGTTTGAGTGTAAAAAGTTGTACTGAGGTTAAATTGGGTACCAAGACCCTTTTGAAAGGATTTCCAAAAATATGAGGTAAACTGGGTATCTCTATCTGAAATGATGGATACTATGACTCCGTGTAAGCTGACCAACTCTCTTAGATAGAGATTGGCATAGTCCTCAGTTGAATAGAAAGTATGGACTGGAAATAAATGAGCGGATTTGGTCATCTTGTCTATGATAACCTATATCAAATTATGCTGATGATGATTACAAGGCAAACCCATCATAAAATCCATGTTCACTTCATCCTATTTCCATGTGGGAATACTGAACTCCTGCATGGACCGACTAGGATTCTGGTGCTTAATCTTAACCTGCTTACATATAGACCACTTAGCTACAAACTTTATGATATCCCTCTTCATCGCACTCCACCAGTAGATCTCCTGTAAATTGCAGTACATCTTAGTGGCCCTTGGATGAATCACGTAATGTGATGGTGCGCTTCAGCAAGAATTCGTTACCTCAAGTCATCTACACCTGGCACATATAACAAACCCTGGCAATGTAGCACACCATCTCCCCTTTGGGAGTAAACCTTTACTTTCTGATCTTTGACTGACTCTTTCAACTTAACTAGGCTAGGATTTTTGTCCTGCTTTTTCTTTACTTCATAAACCAGAGATGATTCTGAACTATTCTGCACCCACACACCATCCTCTATTTAATCGACTAAGCGGATACCTAGTCGGGTGAGCTGATGAACTTTCTAAACTAACTTCTTCTTACCATACTGAACATGAGCAATACTACCCATACACAACCTACTTAGAGTATTTTCCACTATATTGGCCTTGCCCCGATGATACAAAACACTTATATTACAATCTTTCACCAACTCTAACCACCTTCTATGATGCAAATTCAAATATTTCTGAGAGAACACATACTACAAGCTTTTTTGATCTATGAACATATCAACATGTACCCCATACGAATAATGCCTCTAAATCTTTAAGGCAAACACAATAACTTCTAATTCAAGATCATAGGTACAATAATTCTTCTCATGGGGCTTATGTTGTCTAGAGGCATAGGATATGACGTTACTTTTCTGCATTAGGACATAACCCAAACCAACTCTGGATGCATAAGAGTACACAACAAACCCATCTAAACTGTCTACTAATGTCAAAACTGGGGCAGTAGTGAGTCGAGTCTTTAACTCCTGAAAATGTTTCTCTCAAGAATCTGACCGCTGAAACTTCACTTTCTTCCGAGTCAATCCAGACATGGGGGATGCAAACCCTTCAATAAACCATTGGTAATAGCAAGCTAAGCCTAAGAAACTCCTGATACCTAATGAAGAAATAGGTCTAGGCTAATTTCTCATCGCCTCAAATTTTTGAGAACCAACTCTAATGCTATCATCGAAAACAATATGACCAAGTAATACAACAAACCTTAGACAAAATTTTCAATTACTGAATTTGGCAAAAAAGTGATCGAGTCTTAGAGTATAAAGTACGATTCTAAGGTGATCTGTGTGATCATTCTTGCTACAAGAATAGACAAGAATGTCATTAATATAGACTATAACGAACATATCCAAGTACTTCTTGAACACTCGATTCATTAAGTCGATGAAGGTTGTTCGGGCGTTTGTGAGACCAAAGCACATGACTAGAAACTCGAAGTGACCATACCAAGTTCAGAAAGCAATTTTAAGAATGTCACATTCTCTTACTCTGAGTTGATGATAGCCTAACCTGAGGTCTTTCTTAGAAAAATAATTGGTGCCATGAAGTTGGTCAAACAAGTCTTCGATTCTATAAAGTGGGAATTTTTTCTTGACTGTAACTTTGTTCGATTGACAGTAGTCTATACATATTCGGAGTGAATCATCTTTCTTACACATGAATAAGACTGGTGTGCCCTACGGGAAAATGATGGGTCTGATGAACCCCTTATCTAAAAGGTCCTTTAAATGTTCTTTTAACTCTTTGAGTTCAGTTGTTTCCATTCTATATGGAGGAATAGATATAGGCTGAGTGTCTGGAAGAAGTTCTATTTCGAAGTTGATTTCCCTTATGACAGAAACTCCAGAAATATCCTTGAGAGATACATCTAAGAATTTACTACTGAAATTAACTCAAGAATTAGGGTCTCTAAAGTAGAGTCTTTAACTCACACAAGATGATAGACACATCCCTTGAATATCATATTTCTTGCTCTAAGGTATAAAATCAGCTGACTCTTAAGCACTATATTACTAACTTTCCATTCAAGGACTGCTTTATTTGGAAACTAAAAATGAAAAACTCTACTTCTATAGTTAACTAAGGAATAGCATGAATACAATAAATCCATGTCGAGAATGACGTCGTAATCTGTTATCTCTAACTTTACTAAGCCTACTGAAGTGACTTTCTGAGATATAATAACCAGACCATTCCTATATACTAGTTGGGCTATGATTGGTTGACCCACTAGGGTAGAGACTGAGAAAGGTTCTATTAAGATTTCTGGTCTGACTTTAAAGTTAACTATTATGTTAGGAGTTACAAAAGACAAGGAAGCTTCTGGATCTAATAAGGTATAAACTTGTAAATAAAGGATTTGTAATGTAACAGTGACCACATCAGGAGAACTTTGTTGATCTTGTCTGGACTGAAGTGCTGAAAGCCTGTTTAGGCATTGCCTAGTAGTGGCACTAGAGGTGGCACCCTACTGATTCGGGTGATTGGACTGAGCTGGGGGATGATTGTACTGACCTTGTAAACCTGACTAAGGACAAACTATGATCCTATAGCCTGGCTTTCCACAGTTAAAACTACATCACTGCCATAACTGCAGATACCTTGATGGTTTTTGCCGCATTTTTGGCAAAGAGGATTTGTTCGAGCACTGCTCACACTACCCTGAGACTTAGATCCTGGCGCCAATCTTTGTTACCATTTCTGAACTTAGGTGCTGGAGCACTAGCTAATGACGGAGATGGAACTGAAGATTTGGGCAAAACTGGGTAAAATTGAAACTACCTATTCTAGCTCTTTTGTTTTCCCTCTCCCTCTCCTTATTCTTAGCCTCTTCTATTAGCTGACCATGGAACATTAGCCTGGATATGTCTATCTCTTTAATTAACATTGCAGTTCTACACTCTTTAACCATACTTTCTAACGCCCTAGACTCAAACTTGCTCATTTTAGACCTATTGTCTGCTATTCATGGGGAGCATACCTGGAGAACTGAGTAAACTTGAGGAAATACTCTTTAACACTCATGTTGCATTACTTGATATTGATAAACTCTAACACATTGGCTTCCCTCAATTATAAGGGAAAGAATCTATATAGAAAAGAAGTAGCAAACTCTTTCGATTCTATGGGCTCTGCGTCTGTGCCCCTGTCTACCTTCCATTGTTTAAACCACGCATGAGCAATATCTTGTAGCTAATAGGAAACTAAATCAACACTGTGACTTTCTTGACCTGACCGAGGACTCTTGTAGATCCTCTTAAGACTTAGATCATGAAAATAGGGGAGGATTCATTCGAGTGAAGTCTCGAATCCTGGCAGCAGACGATTGGCAACTAGGTTGGCCTAAACAGCAGCTGGCCATTCATTCTCAGCTGCTACAAAATAGGCTAGAGTGGTGAACGCAACTCTGAATTCTACATGGGAGACATGCTCGTCCAGGGGATCTGCTTGAACGGGCAGAGATGCCGACTAGTTTCCAGTTCTTCTTTCATTGGTCTTTTTAGAGGCATATTCTATAAATGGAAGGAAGAAATAAATTAGACTGAGATTTTAATTTGAGATCATGCTCACTCACATGAAATGAATACTAAAAGAAGGGAAACTTTTCTTAAAAATGCCTCGTAGCCTCTGGCCCATAAGTATGGTACACTACACACCCATGCACAAGACTCCACTTGATGCAACTTTCAGACTCCTTAGGACTCTGTTGAAACTTAAGTCTAATACTAAGTTTGCAATGCCGTGAGTCTACGCCCTAAATTTCATACGATGCTTACGACCCCGAAGGACCACAAGCTAACCCATGTTTAGTACCTACTGTAAGAATTGAATAATAATACTAAAATAATTCAGAAGTTAGGTTGAAATTCACTAAGGTTCATAATCTGAATACTAAAGAATATAGCATCTGATAATAATATCTGAAAAATAAATACTATAGAAACTAGTCTAGTCAGGAAAGTCTCTATAGAACTGTCTGAATGTGGAGTTGATGGGATAAGCCCCCAACTGAATCCGACTAATAAAATGATAAATCAACTAAAATATTGAAATAAGTAATATCCTCGATGGATGAGGACTCACTGCTGAATCTGCTACTGCCCTTTGAATTTTGCTAAGCGCGGTCGGGAACCTGAGCATTCGAACCAATGATATGAGACATCATAGAGCAAGAAAGAGCATGTGATTAGTACATGGAATGTATTGGTATGCTAGATAAAGTAAGGCTGAAATACATGGGTTCATATGCATGAACAACAACTAACTGAGTGATATGAGTATAATTAAATGAGAGTACATGGATAACTGAAGCTACTGTAAACATTGATTATGCAATACTGTGCATATACCTCTATACTGTGTCTGAGATTTATACTAAAACTGAGTACTGAGTTCTAATAACTGAGTAACTAATATCTGAGATTTACTAATAACTAAATTATTGATAACTAGGTAACTGTTTCTGACAGTCCTGATTCTATAGAACTAAAATGAGTTCTATGCTGAGGTTGAAACTGAAACTGTGGGAGGTAATCATCTAACCGACATGCCCCTTTCTATAATGATTTGGGTCCAACCTGTAACCCCAGTTGAAAGGGTGTTAATACCATACCACGGGTACTAATAGATTAAAGAGTCGCCTTTATCTGGCAGGTGCCCTAATGAGAACGGTATTACCTTCAATTGGCAGGTAAAACACCTTATCAACCCTTAGCTGGCAAGTTGATATCTCAACCTATGCTGACTACATAGTTCTAGAATGTAAGGTGTTCTACTAAGGATCATACCCTCTACTGACAAGTGAGCCCCCATCCTTGGGTTCGCTTGGTGCTGAATCCTACTCCCAACTGAATGACACTGATTATTAAACTGAACTGGACTAAGTTTCACTGAATTTTAAAACTGATTGAGTACTACTATTAGTGACATTAATGAGACTATTCTATAGATACTGTAATTCTAGGTAAACTGCTAGATTTTGGGTATTAAATATACCCAGGACTCAATAGCATCAATAGTAAGACATGGAAAAAGCTTGAAAGCAAACTAGATAGTTACTTAGTCATGATTCATTCATTGAGACATTTTGTCAAACAGTTGCAAGTCATGAACTTATACATGAATGGGAACACATGCTAACTTGTCATGATTGCACTATTCAATTTACATAGGCATTCTAACAAACACTTGGGGACCATGATTATTTCACATAATAATAATAAATATACAAATATCATGGGTACAACATTCAACTTGTAAATTCAAGGCTTTACCATGAGAATCACCTAATTCACCACACATGATATCTTAATTTCATGATGCTTGTAATTAATCATAGATTGAAACCCAAATAACACCATGAACATGCATACAATCTAATTCAAGCATGGGAATCATAAATTCGGAAACTTGTATTCTTGAAAAAGTATTCTTGGACTCCATGGGTGGTAAGGACCCATGGATGAACACCTAACATACCTGGAAAGATGAGTTCTTAAAGTTTCCTTATAGGATTCTTGAGGATTTCTCTTGATTCTTAAAGGCTAGGGTTTTGCTAATTGAGAGAATGATCATAATTTTGGGGGAAATTAAATAGAATAATGACTTAACTAGGTTATTAGGGGTCTAATCACATGTTTTAGATGATTTGGGGTCTTTGGGAATTGACCAAATAGTCCCTGAAATTAAATTGAGGTAGCTTAAATTCTCAATTTTGTAGCCGGTGCGATGCGGTACAATCATGTCAGCTCACTGGAAAATGGACAACTCCCATTTTGACCAACAACGTGACGCGGTGAAATCGCATTGTGTCACTGGAAACAAACAACTGGGAACTGGACTAGAGATAGCTAGGATACGACCCCAACTACTACTAATCAATGCATACGAGTAAAAAAAGTAAAGTGCATAAATAACATCTAACTGAAATCCCTGAGGTAGGAGGACTCATCATCTGCTGGGTGGAATTTGCAACTGTCTAATCAATGTATATGGACTACAACTGAACTGGTACCCACAAAATTAAACAATGTAGCACATAGACGTATATATTGATCATTACTTCTGGATTGTACTGAGTATATGGGGGTGAATGCACAAATAAATCAATATCTCAATATTATTATAAATTTGTAAAAGAATACATTCTAAATGTAGATGACTCACATAAGCTGGAATGTCTGAAAACTAAAAATCATAATCATGAATAGCAAAACATGCTTCATAAATCTAGTGAGTCGTCACATTCAGTTTCTAAAAGCTGTACTGGTATTTTGTTTTTAAATTATATTATGTAAGTGTAGAAAGGACTCACTTCTATATCTGTAAACCGAAATCTAAAATATCATAGCTAATGTCATGTGTAAAGCAATATCTGAATAAAACTATAATCCTTTACACTTCGTCTCTAACCTATAAGTATTTTCTATTAGGCTGCAGGGAAACACTTTTAAAAACTATTCTGAAAGTCTGTACTATTAGGGAGGTTTTTCTAACCGATATACACAATGTGAGCTTAGTGTCCAAGTCTAGTTCCCTTATGGGAAAACCTCACATTGGGGAAAGGTGTCATACTCTTGCCAAGGAGTATAGCTTAATCTAAGTGATCACATCTGTAACTGTCATCCATAGAGAAATGAGAATAATATGATAATCTATACCTATGTTGTTTTATAGTTCTTCGGTATGGTAACATACCTAAATCACTGTTAAATACTACTCCTTTTTAATTCATATGCTCATTCTGTTGGAAATCCACTTTTAAAAACTAATATAAGGGTTTATAATGAAAACCTCTTGTAAATTTATTTACTTTAAACTGTAGTTAAATCTGTAAAGTGGATTTCATATCTAAGCTGAGATCGAAAGCTCAAATCTTTGTTATAAATTTTGAATATACATATCATGGGATGCTTAAAAGCATGATTTTCTTGAAATAACAGCATTCAAACTAGGGCTAATAAGCCATGCACCTATTTTATGTCAAATCATAATAAAGTTCATGCTTGATAATGAAAATATTGATTATTCAATTCTAAATCTGGAAATTAATGTCATCTGTATAAAATACAAAGTAGACATGCAATTCAACATCTAAATCACTTGAAATCTCAAAATCTTGAAACAGTGGTGAGTGGGTATAAACCTTAAATTAAAATTCATGGGTAATCATACAATATCAGGTAACTTTGTAATTAAAAACTAGTTTTGGGAATAAGGATGAAAGAATTATTCTTCTTGAAAATCCCACATACCATAATTGATGAAATTGATAAAGAAGCTAGAACTTGAATTTCGATTTGTGCTTTTGAAGATGATTTCTTGAAGAACTTGAATTGGGAATCCTTAATTTTGAGTTATTTTGGAAAAAGAATGGTGGAATTTTGATTTCTTGTGGATTAAGATTTAAATGTTCTACGATTTTCTTGGAGAGAAATTATGTGAAAAGCATGCATAATATTTTTAGAATAGGCAATATTTTGTGTTTTGCATGATTTGGGACTTGGGGAAAAGACTAGATTGCCCTTTAAAATTTAACCAAAAATGGAAAATCCCAATTTGGAACACCACCGCGACATGCCGCTATTGCGGTGGCTTACTGGAAAATGGACGACTATCATTTTGGCCTCTAGCACAATGCGGCATAATCGCATTGTGTCATTGGAAAAGGATGAGTGCAATTTTGTACTCCATCGCGATGCGGTGTCAGTCCAATTGGGATTTCAAGCGCAATCCAGACTAATTGCGGTGAGCTACTAGAAAGAGACAAACGGGAACTAGAGCTTCATCACGATACAGGCTAATCACGGTGCTCCACTAGAAATCAAACAATTGTGATTCTGCCCTCTACCGCGATGAGTGTTGTACAACTTTTACTAAAATCACCATAACTTTTCATCCATATATCTAATTAAGGTGAAATTGGTATAGTTGGAAATCTATTTCAATTATCAACACATTGGTGGGTCTAGAGCTGAAAAATTCTTTATGTATCAAGATTTATATGCTTTTAAAGTTGACTCTTGATACACCAGGAGCTAAATAGGACTAAGAAAAGAACAGATTATTGCAACACTGACTCCTACTCTAATGATTACTCATGTCAAACAAAGATCTTGTCAGGTATATAGGTGATCCTGATACAATCCTACAGCTAGGGCAGGTATTCTAAACTAAGGCTCAAGATGTTGTTTTATACTAAAGTTTCCCAAATAAGGTCAAGTTGTCAAAAGTTATAAGGTAACCTAGAACCTATCTGATGACCCTTACCTCACATTCAATCAATATGATACACCATCTCAGAGCAAAGGGTAGATCAATGCCTACCTCGATGCTAAATTGTAGTCTTACATTTAATTAATTCACAATCCTTAAATGTTGTTGCATTATCAAATTTATGATCAACGTGTTAATATAAGTAAAATAAGACCCAAATTATACTGTAAAAGTTCGTGCTTAAAATCTGGTCTAGACTAGGGCCTTAGGGCCTGCTAATAGAATTCTAATATTGAATCCATTATGAGGTCCCCCAAGGGACAAGAAATGCATGCTCAAAACTTAAGAACTAACGGTGGCCCCAAGAGTAAAGGGATGTTATGAAGAAATTGAGAAATTTATGAAGAATTAGCATGGGAACTTACAAATGAGATATCCCTCTAAAATCAAGCTCCCATAAGTAAAAATAGAGGTTTTAAGATTTAGAAAAATGGCTGGAAGTTGAGGAAATGAAATATATAAGTACCAGTGATGGTCGCTAAAGATGTCATATGATTACTAAAAATGCTATCGCTAAATTTGTTGGGGATAGCTAAACCCGTTGTATCTTACAACATTAGGGGTCGTTAAAGCCTCTACTGCATGTCGTCAGGGATTACTAAAGCCCATAGAACTAAGGCTATCAAGGGTCCTTAAAGTCATTATCACTTAAGCTATTAGGAGTTGCTAAAGCATCCACCATAAGAAACTTAGGCACCAATAATTTTCTAAGTCCCAATGGACTCTTATTGGGTTGGCGAGATTATTTAAAACACCACGCATTCAAATGAACTATGATACCCTTCAAAATTTGACATTTCTAATTCAATGGAGCCATCAAAATTTCTAATATAGATTGTTTTAATAAGAAATGGGCCTCATACCCATTGTTAAATTTTTCATCGAATTCCACCTAATAGTCCAAAATGAGTTTGGAACCCTCTAGACTAGACCGAAGGACTTCCTTGCTTAAAATCCACATTTTAGAGCTAACAAACTATTAAAATTCTTATCCAATGTCATTTACAAGAATATTTTGTCCAAGAACAATTTTCTCAACATCAATTGCTCCAAAATAGGAAAATAAGCTATAAGCCCAAGCAAATTACTTGGAACCCGATCGACAGTCCCAAAAAGTTATAAATGACATGTAGCCTCTATGGAAGACACGAAATACATAATTATATAGAAAAGGAGTAATGACCTGGAGGGTTATTAAATTTAGGCCTTAGACTTAACAGACACACAGAACCATTAAAGGCTTGAGAGAACCCTACAGCATTCATCATGAGCATTCAATTAAAGCATTTATGGAAGAACACTTTATCAAACTAATTCCAAATTATGGTTAAAAGAAATTGAAACCATTTAATATGAAGAAAATTTACAAAACCTTGACATAGGCCCATGAAGCCTCTAATATAAGAAATACAAGAAAATATCAAAGAAGGGACATGCCTCGACCAAATACCGTGAAAGAAATAACTAAAACACTAAATAAAAGTCGTCTTTTAATGAATAGAGGGCTCACCAACTCTAAAGCTATCTTGAAAATCTTAACACTGCACAGAACCATGGGATGTATCTTCGAACCTACAATATCAAGTAATATAGCACTCAGGGATGTTTAATACGTGGAATGTAGTTGTTATTTATAACACAAAAATAAAATAACAAGCTTTATATAAGATAATCATAAGAGTAGAAGTCAAGGTATAAAAAGATAAAAATAGGGATTTCAAAGTGAAACTAATATATAAGAACATTTATTTCCTTAGTTCTGAACAAGACAGTGTCACCGACTTCTGTTTATACCATAGGCTATATGTAACACCCCAAAAATGGTCCCGAGACGTCAAACGGTACTTAGAACTACAAGTGATCCAGCTAAACCTTCTACTGGCATAACTTATAAGCAACTAAATAAAATACATAAATCTAAAGTAAATAAGTAGAAGATGAGTCTTTTTTGAATCTGATCAATACCAAACTAAATTAAAATAATTAAACCTCTACTTTTACAAACAAAATTGGAAATCAAATACCTTAACTTTACTGATTGTCTATGAAGCCTATACTAGTATTAACTATAGGTAGAGGGGATATGACCCCCAACTATCCCAAATCAATATGAATGTATTAAGAAAAGATAAAATATTGCTCAAACTGTATGACTAACCCGAGCCCTTGAATCAAAAGGACTCTTCACCTGCTGACTGGAAGATGCAAACTATCTAAATATGGTATATGTGCTACAATTGAACTGATACCTAAATTAGAGAAAATGTAGCACATAAAGTATAAATAGATCAGTACTTTGAGGATGTACAAAGTTTATGGGGGTGAATGCATAAGTAAAACATAATATCAATCATCATAATTATTAAAAAAAAGCATGCTAAATGTAAATGACTCACATAAGCTGGAATATCTGAAATACTGAAGATCATGAGTGAAAAATCATACTTTATAAATCTAGTGAGTTATAACATTTAGTTCTAAAAGCTATATTTGCATTCTCTCTTTAAACATTCTGTCTAGGTATAGAAAGGTCTCACTCTTTAAATCTGAAATCTGAAACTAATATCTTTCTGTAAAGCATAAATTGAGTAAGCTTTATGAGCCTTTACACTTAGTTTTATAAAAACTTTCTGTTTTTCTTTTCTGAGAAACTATTTTGAAAATCTTTACCATTAAGCTGTAAGGAAAACACTTTATCTTAAGGCTTTAAACCAATAGACTATTTTAAGAGTAGGGGACATCTTTTTGGGAGGTTCTTCTAATCGACATACGCCATGTGAGTTGACATGGAGTCCAATATCTAGCCCACATTGGGGAGAGTTCTACTCTTGCGATCAAAATAGAACCTTAACTTAAGTGATCACTATCTTAGCCCACAATGGGCAAATCAAAAACCTACGATGGCATGTAGTTCTGGGGCATGAGTCTTTGGAATCATACCCAACTCGTTGCTAAATACTGCTCCCATACTTATTACTTTGAACTTTTAGGAAATCCAACTTAAAACAGCACAAGGGTTTATAATGAAAACCAATTATACTTCTCTTTGCTTTAAATCATAAATTGTATGAATAATATGGATTCCTATCTTTCCTTGGATCAATAGATCAACTTCCTTTATCAAAATCTGAAAATAGCCAATCATGGGATGCTTAAAATATAGTCATTCTTGAAATGTCAACATATAAACTAGGGATTATTGACCCATGCTTCAATTTCATGTCATACACTATAACGTTCATGCTTGATAATAAAAATATGCATAATTCAACTTAAAATCTAGAAAATATGATCATACACATTAATTATTTGAATGTAGACATGTAATTCCATACCCAAATCACTTAAAATCTCAAAATCATGCAATTAGCAACATTGGGTATAAAATCTATCTAAAATTTCATGGGAAATCATACAAAACTCAGCAATTTATAATTTAAAGTAAGTTTTTGGACACAAGGATGAAAGATTTATCCTTGTTCAAAACCCACAAACCTTGGATGATAAACTAGATGAACACGTTTGCTTTTGGGATTCTATTTGTGCTCTTGAATGATGATTCTTGGAATTCTTGAATTGAAAACTTCGAATTCTGAATTGATTTAGGAAAAGAATGGTGAAATCTTGGGAATTCTTGAAGTTGAATGTTGAAGCTTAGGGTTTTTCTTGATAGAAACTTTGATGAAAATAGGCATAAAATGCTTGTAATAGGATTAAATATTGTGTTTGGATGGAATTGGGGGCTTGAGAATTGTCCAAAATATCCTTTTTAAACTTCTAAATGAAACTAGGAAAATGAACCAGGGTCTCGATTTAATAGGCCACCGCGACGGGCCACTATCGCGATGCCTTACTAGAATTTGATGACTCTAAAATTGGAAGTCTCTGTGATGCGGAGCTATCATGTTGTCCCACTGGATTTAGACAATTGGGACCTGTATCTTCACCATGATGTGTCACCATCGCGGTGCTCTATAAATAAGCCATTTTAGCCTTAGGCGTGACGTGCCACTATATCGTTGGACTGCTGAAAATTGAAAAATAGAAAAATGGAAATCTCCGTGATGAACTAATATCGCGGAGGTCCGCTGGAAAATGAAAATTACTATTTTTGCCCTTTTCGTGATGCGCTGAGAGTCCAGGTGGCACAATGTCAACTTAAAAATGCTCTAACTTCTCAACCGAGTGTCGGATTTGGGAGAATTTGGTATCGATGAAAAGCTTATTCAATTTTCCACAAAATTAAAAGTCAAAATCTTGAAAATTCCTCATGTAATAAATATTATTCTTTTTGGAAGCTATCCCTTAAAATTCTAGGAATGAATTTAAGCTAGAAAAGTTCAGGGTATTACAATATCTCTCCCTTAGAAACATTCATTCTTGAATATTTCTAATTAGGCTGAAATCACTGAGGAATCTAAGGATATAATTTATCATGCACAACTGAAATAAACTGTATAACTGAATCCCAATGTAGTGGGCTACTGAACTTATCTATGAGTGTATGAACTTTCATGAAAATAGCTATATGGCTGAGATTGAAACGAGAGAGTTAAGTAAGGGTAACAATTTCTTTAGGTTGGATCTAATTTTGTGAGGAAAAATAAGAGAGATTTACTCCATGAAAACTCAAGGCATTAAAATATCTCTCCCTTGGGATCGTTCATCCCCGAATGATACTGCTTTGATTGAGATACTAAGAAAAGACTAAGATGATACACAGGATACTTATGAATTAAATTATGACTTGATATCTTAAAATGAAACTGATGCATGATGCATATACTGAGATGGATCAGCAATTTACATAAATGCGAACAAACTATCTCATGAAATGGCCATACTCATAAAATTTCAGTTAGCAACACTAGACTAAATTAGAAGATGGAATCTAAGGAAATTTGTCTGTCGGACTGTTAAGTTGGATTGTGGCTATATGGACTGAATCATACCAAATGCTTATATCATGACCCGAGTCGGGGCCCTAGCCATAACGAGCATCCCAAACCATGAAGGATCGGGTGCTCTTTTAAATCTAGTCATCATGCATAATATTCATATAATATAAGGAAATTCTAAATATTCTAAACATGTGACAACCTTCTGCGAAATCTCTAACATTACATTGACCATTACAGGTCTGAGAAAAATCTGGGACAAGGCCCCCAGTTTGACCATGAATCAAAATAAAATAACAATAAAAGTTTCATAACCAGGCCTTCCAAAGTAAGAGAGGCTCACCAACTGCAAACTTTTGACTAGTAAATCTATTGTTTAACGGGACCCCAGGACTGTGTCTCAAAATCCTAAAATATAGGAGAGTCAATACAGATGTACTGATATATAGAGCAATCAAAGATAATGAATTTATACATATATAACATAGGTGAGAGCAAGTCATAAAATATTATGCATGAAATAGTTTAAAATACATGGTCTGCCTCAAATGATCTTCAAATAATCTTGTCAATGGAATGTCATTCTTTATATTACTTTTGAAATAGGTGGTACAACCTACATTTCTGAGTGTATCCCATGGGCTATATGGGATCCGCCCTTGACTCGGCGGCCAAGCCCCAACCCAAGATTGCCGAAAGAGTTGGTGTTTCTGATTTTGATTCTAATATGCCACAGATCACTAGGCTAGCATATAATAATAATATACCCGTATCTCCAAAACATGGTTTTAGGCAATGAATCAAGTGACCTATGCCTACTTCGGGTAAGGACCTAATTCTCTTAGTTCCCATTTTTATCCTATTCTAAACATGTATCTTTCTAAATTCAAAATCTGAATTCTAAAATTAAATCTGTATTCAGTTCTAACTTTTACCATGGCCTTATCTGATTTGGCATCGTCATACTAAGACTTGCAAGTCATAATTCTGAGCCATAAAAATATCATGCATGATTCTCTCATTTAAAACACTATTCAGATTACCAAAACATGCAGATAGTATAAGGGAATATATTTTTCAAAACATAATTCGAAACTATGCAAAGATTCTCATCCTTTTAAATAATTTCAAATAAGGGGTGGTCAATTTCTTAAACATTCCTGAAGATTTCTTCAATTATCACTCTCAACACTTAAATCATAATAATACCCCTCTCTTCAATTCTCAATCATCATAAAATTCATGTAAGATAATAAGACTTTTGACTCATTCTTTAAATCATGCAAATTTAGGAACCCATAACTTTTAAATCATGTAGTACCATAATGAGAGAAGGGAAAATTCAACATTTCATGCTCTCAATTTATATTTCAAAGCTTCAAACACATGCATACATATATACTTAACCAAATCAATTTCAAGGGAAGCCTCAAGACCAAATCAATGTCATTAAGGAATTCAAAATGCAAGATTGTAAATATAATTCCAAAACCCCTTTAAAATTTCATGACTTCTATAACTTTAAATCTTATTTAAAGAGTTTTCAACAAGCCTATATAGTTTAGGAAAACCCCACGTATCTTAGATTACAAGGTTTGAACACTAGAACTCGAATCTTGATTTGTTCTTTGAAAATCTTGGACGTAAGTATTGATTTTTCCTTTCTTTATTTTTCTTGGAGGAACCCTAGGTTGATCTTATTTTTTGAGAGAAAATTGAATAGAAGAGGCAATTGATTCTTCTTGGGGCTGATTTTAGGTGAGGGGAAGTGACCAAAATGTCCCTAGACCCATTAGAAACTGAAATAATGCATAAAACAGCTTTAAATTTGTGTCAGGTTTCGTGTCGGGGTGTAGTCGACATGATGCATCAAGATTGCATCGGCTTACTGCCTCACACAGAAAATACCATAACTCTTCATTAGATTATCGGATTTTGGAAAAATTGGTATCGTTGGAAAGAGAATTCAATTATATACAATTTGGTGTGTCTTAAGATGCAAAATTCTATGTGTATCAAAAATTTATACACGTTTAAAGTAGACCCTTATAGAATCGAATATCCAATTTTGGATGAATGAAAGGTTCTTCGCTTAACTTTGCTCTAGGCCATTTCTATGAACATTTTTCACCTCATAATCACTTCATATACTAGGTGAAAGATCGTGACACATGAATATAAATATAAAGCATGGAATTAGGGTTCACACGTAGGGATGTCGATTCAATTTCTTGCTCCAAATGCGGGGCGTTACATTATCTCCCCCTTAGGATCATACATCCCCAAATGTTAGATAGGGACTTTTGAGGATCTAAAAGTGTTGAATAAAGAACGTTGTCTTGCATTGAATAATTTTCCTCAACAAAACATACAAAGGCATCAAACGAGTTTCATGATAACCTCGAGTGAAATATGTAAGCATGAAACATGGGATTATGAGACTTTACATAGGAAGGATCTTGCACATGGGTTCTATGAGTCCTAATCATTTCAACATAAGGCAGGAGTTTATGTGATGATCATAGACTTGATTTATATTGGTACTAATCATGAAATAAGGTTTTAATGGGACATAGGATTTAGAAGCATTCTCCATCTTGCAAGGTACAATGAATAGACTTAGCTTAAAAGCACCACTAAGTTATGCCCCAACATTAAATAACATATTTCGTCCTTTCCATATTATATTTCTCCTGTCACACATCTAACCATAAGAGTTTGGGTCTCTTTACTTAGCGTTGTTATGTTGAATCCTAACTCGGAGTTAAAAGGGCTAACTTGAGTTACGGAGACCTGTACTTTACATCCCTTTAAGAAAACTTCTTCATCTTACCACTACCATCAAATATACTCGAGAATTAATTTAGATAGTACTAAACATATAGCACACATGTTTGTATTTTCACCAACTAAAACATTCAAGACTAATCATTATTATGACCACTTCATGGATCTCCCCACTAAGACCAACAATTTCAATCACTCTCACAAATATTTTTGCCACATTACTCCTTCTTAGCCATTTCATTCAACAAAAGTTCATCTTCTTCTTTTATCTTTTCACCTATAACCTTAGCTCAAGAATCACATCAAAATTTTCACCTTCAAGAACATCTACTCTCCTATTTAACACATTACTGTGATTCCACCACAACCATTTTACTAACATACGGAGGGTCATTACGGGACCCGAGCATAATGTCATGAATGGAAGTAACACTATTATACCACAACTTACACTTATTGCACTACTCAAGGAGAGACATAAAATGAAGATATGATAGAATGACATAAAGTGCTTCATATATCAAGTGTCTGGATCATAGGTAGAGAGTCGTTCGGAAGAAACACAATGTAGTATGAATTCTTAAGATAGAGCACATTGAGAAATGGTTGGTGCACATATCAAGATAAAATAAGGAAAAAAGATTGAATTACCCTCCTTGACCCAAAAACCTATAAGACAAACTGGGCACCCAAAGCATTAAGTGATGCACTGCGTCGATCCCTACCGATGCGATTCCTGGTGTGATGCATCAACATCGCATTGTCCTACCGTTTTGATCATCCAAACATTCCTCAAATCTTGTCTGAAAAATTTAAATGTTTCCTGAGACACCCCTTTTACACCCCACAAATCATGAATCAACTCAAAAATCTACGTGTTAGGGTCGGGAAAATCAATTTAAAGATCATGGAAGTTAAGAGCTCATAACTATGACTATGTATTTTAACAATTGGAAAAAATTTTAGGTTGTCATCTCTCCATACATGCAACCAAGAGTGGTATTGAGTCAAGAATGCTTTGAGGTGTTACATTACAACTAAAACAAAGATTTCTTCTTGAAGCAATTGCTCCTCATTTAAGGAACTGAGATTTGCCATGAGTTTGCATAAACTTTATCACTTTGGCTAAACCCAACATAGAATGAATCGGTGACATATAGAAACATATTTGTAAGAAAATGGATAATATATGTGTGTCATCATAGTATCTAAACAAAGCCAACGTAAGAATCTAAGCATCTATAAAATAAGTCACAACTCCACTAAGGCATACAAAGCTAACCTAGTGTCCATGGTCTTGTAACCAATGCCTCTGGCCAAATAATGTAATATACAAAATAATAAAAGTATATAAGCCTATGTAGAAAGTTAGAAATGAGATCAATGAGAGGTATTATTCTACTTGGTGAATTTAATTGAGGAACATCATCAAAAAGGATAAGTTCTACCCTTGTAATATACCGAGACTACCCCATAGTCGTCACACGGTGCTTAGGATCATAAGTGGTCTCAAGATAACCCTTGTACTAGCATACTTTTAATAAATTGAACTAAATATGTATAAAATAACTGATTTTATTTTGCGAAAATATAATCATGAAGAAATCTGAGAAAATACAATACTGATACAATTTTACATTCTGTAAAACTAAAGAGAAGAACTGAAATTACACGACTGACTCTAACTGACATCTGTGCAGCCTCTACTATAAAGACTATAAATAGCAGGGACACGACCCCAACTACTACTAATCAATACATATGAGTAAGAAAGTAAAGTACATAAATAACATCTAACTGAAATCCCCAAGGTAGGAGGACTCATCATCTGCTGGCTGGAATCTGCAACTGTCTAATCATGTATATGGACTACAACTGAACTGGTACCTATAAAATTAAATAATTTAGCACATAGACATATATGTTGATCAGTACTTCTGGATTATACTGAGTATACGGGGATAATGCAAAAGTAAATAAATATCTCAATATTATTATAAATTTGTAAAAGAATGCGTGCTAAATGTAGATATCTCGCATAAGATGGAATGTCTGAAAAATTGAAAATCATAATCATGAATAGCAAAACATTCTTCATAAATCTAGTGAATCATAACATTTAGTTTCTAAAAACTGTACTGGTATTCTGTCTTTAAATCATGTTGTCTAAGTGTAGAAAGAACTCACTTCTGTATCTGTAAATGAATATCTTAAATATCATAGCTAATGTCATATGTAAAACAATATCTAAATAAATCTATGAGCCTTTACACTTGGTTTCTAAAAGTTTTTCTGTAAGTATTTGGTATTAGGCTGTAGGGAAATATTTTAAAAACTATTCTGAAAGTCTTTACTATTAGGGAGGTTCTTCTAACCAACATAAACTATGTGAGATATCATAGTGTCTAACGTCTAGTTCCCTTATGGGAAAACCTTACATTGGGGAGAGATGTCATACTTTTTCCAAGGAGTATAACCTAATCTAAGTGATCAATCTATAACTGTCATCCATATAGAAATGGGAATAATCTGATAATCTATACCTATGTTGGCTTGTAGTTCTGGGGCATGTAAACATACCTAAATCGGTGCTAAATACTACTCCCTGTAATCTGTATGCTCATTCTATTGGAAATTCACTTTTAAAAACTAATATAAGGGTTTACAACGAAAGCCTCTTGTAAATTTGTTTACTTTAAATTGTAGTTAAATTTTTAAAGTGGATTTCATATCTAAGCTGAGATCGAAAGATCAAATCTTTGTTTAAAAATCTGAATATACATATCATGGGATGCTTAAAAGCATGATTTTCTTGTAATAACAGTATTCAAACTAGGGCTAATAACCCATGCATCTATTTCATGTAAAATCATAATAAAGTTCAATCTTGACAATGAAAATATTGATAATTTAATTCTAAATTAGGAAATTAATGTCATACGCATAAAATATGAAGGTAGACATGGAATTCAACATCTAAATCACTTGAAATCTCAAAATCTTCAAATAGTGGTGAGTGGTATAAACCTTTAACTGAAATTCATGGGTAATCATACAAAATCAGATAACTTTGTAATTAAAAATTAGTTTTGGGAACAAGGATGAAAGAATTATACTTGCTGAAAATCCCACATACCTCAATTGATGAAATTTATAAAGAAGCTTGAACTTGAATTCCTATTTGTGCTTTTGAAGATGATTTCTTGAAGAACTTGAATTGAGAATCCTTAATTTTGAGTTATTTTTGAAAAAGAATGGTGGAATTTTGATTTCTTAGGGATTAAGATTTGAATGTTCTAGGGTTTTCATAGAGAAAATTTATGTGAAAAGCATGCATAATATGGTTAGAATAGGCTAAAGTTTGTGCTTTACACGATTTGGGGCTTGGGGAAAAGACTAGATTTCCCTTTGAAATTCAACTCAAAATAGAAAAATCCCGATTTGACACACCACCGTGATGTGCCACAATCGCGGTGGCTTATTGGAAAATGGACGACTATCATTTTAGCCTCTAGTACGATGCGGCATAATCACGTTGCATCACTGAAAAAGGATGAGTGCAATTTTGCACTCCACCGCGATGTGGTGTTAGTCCAATTGGGATTTTTGGTGTGATCTAGATTAATCACGGTGAGTTACTGGAAAGGGATGAACAAGAACTAGAGCTTCATCACGATACGGGATAATCACGGTGCTCCACTAGAAATCGAACAATTATGATTCTACCCTATACCGCGACACAGTGCTATACTGCTTTCACTAAAATAACCATAACTTTTCATTCGTATATCGAATTAAGGAGAAATTAGTATAGTTAGAAATCTAATTCAATAATCAACACATTGGTGGTCTAGAGCTCAAAAATTCTATATGTATCAAGAGTTATACACCTTTAAAGTTGACACTTTTCATACCAGGAGCTAAATGGGACTAAGAAAGAATAGGGTATTACAATCCTGACTCATACTCTAACGATTACTCATGTCAAACAAAGGTTTTGTTAGGTATATAAGGGATCTTGATACAATCCTACAGCTAGGTCACGTATTCTAAACTAAGGCTCAAGATGCTATTTTATACTAAAGTTTCCCAAACAAGGCCAAGTTGTCAAAAGTTATAAGGTAACCTAGGACCTATCTGATAACCCTTACCTCACATTCAATCAATATAATACACTATCTCAGAGCAAAGAGTAGATCAATTCCTACCTCAATGCCAAATTGTAGTCTCACATTCAATTAATTCACAATCCTTAAATGTTGTTGCATTATCAAATTTATGATCAACGTGTTAATATGAGTAAAATACGACCCAAAGTGTACTATAAAAGTTCGTGCTGAAAACCTGGTCTAGACTAGGGCCATAGGCCCTGCTAATGGAATTCTAATATTGAATCCATTATGAGGTCCCTCAAAGGAAAAAAATTGCATGCTCAAAACTTGAGCAATAATGGCGGCCCCAAGAGTCAATGGATGTTATGAAGAAATTGAGAAATTTATGAAGAATTAGAGTGGTAACTTACAAATGAGCTAATGGAAAATGATCACCTCATTATCTTTAATCCAAGTATATCCCCATAAAATCAAGCACCCACAAGTAAAAACAGAGGTTTTAAGATTTACAACAATGGCTGGAAGTTGAGAAAATGAAAAATATATAAGTACTAGTGGTGGTTGCTAAAGATATCATATGATTACTAAAGACATTATCGCTAAAGTTGGTGGGGATATCCAAAGCCGCTATATCTTACAACATTAGGGGTCTATAAAGCCTCTATTGTATGTCGTCAGAGATTTCTAAAGCCCATAGTGCTAAGGCTATCAGGGATCCCTAAAGCCACTATCACTTAAGCTATCAAGGGTTTCTAAAGCATCCACAGCAACAACTTAAGCGCCAACAATTTGCTAAGTCCCAATGGAATCTGATTGGATCAGCGAGATCATTTAAAACACCATGCATTCAAATAAACTATGATACCCTTCAAAATTTGACATTTCCAATTCAATGGAGCCATCAAAATTTCTATTATAGGTTGTTTTAATAAGAAATAGGCCTCATACCCATTGTTATATTTTTCTTCGAATTTCACCTAGTAGCCCACAATGAGTTTGGAAGCCTTTGGACTGGAATAAAGGACTTCCTAGCTAAAAATCCACATTTTAGAGCTAACAAAACTATTAAAATTCTCATCCAATGTCATTTACAAGAATATTTTGTCCAAGTATAATTTTCTCAACATCAATAGCTCCAAAATAGGAATATAAGCTAAAAGCCTAAGAAAAATACTTAGAAGCCGATCGATAGTCCCAAAAAGTTGTAAATGAAATGTAGCCTCTATGGAAGACATGAAATACATAATTATACAGCAAAGGAGTAATGACCTGGAGGGTTATTAAATTTAGGCCTTAGACTTAACAAACACAAAGAACTATTAAAGGCTTAAGAGAACCCCTTAATAATCATCATGAGCATTCAATTAAAATATTTATGGAAGAACACTTTATCAAGCTGATTCCAAATTATGGTTAAAAGAAATTGAAACCATTTAATCTGAAGAAAATTTACACAACCTTGACATAGGCCCATGAAGCCTCTAATATAAGAAATACAAGAAAACATCAAAGAAGGGACATACCTCAACCAAATACCATGAATAAAATAACTGAAACACTAAATAAAAGTCATCTTTCAATGAATTGAGGGCTCACCAACTCTGAATCTATCCTAACAATCATAACGCTGCACAGAACCATAGGATGTGTCGTCGAACCTACAATATCAAGTAATATAGCACTCAAGGATGGTTAATACGTGGAATGTAATTGTTATGTATAACATAAAAATGAAAATACAAGCTTTATATAAGATAATCATAAGAGTAGAAGTCAAGGCATAAAAAAGATAAAAATAGGGATTTCAAAGTGAAACTAAAATATAAGAACATTTATTTCTTTAGTTCTGAACAAGATGGTATCACCGACTTCTCTTTATACCATAGGCAATATGTAACGCCCCAAAAATGGTAACAAGATGTCACACGGTGCTTAGAACCACAAGTGATCCAAAGCTAACCCTTCTACTGGCATAACTCATAAGCAACTGAATAAAATACATAAATCTGAACTAAACAAGTGGAAGATAATTTTTTTCTGAATCTGATCAATACCAAACTAAATTAAAATAATTATACCTCTACTTTTACAAAAAAAATTGGAAATCAAATACCTTAACTCTACTGACTGTCTATGAAGGCTCTACTAGAATTAAATATAGGTAGCGGGGACTTGACCCCCAACTATCCCTAATCAATATGACTCAATAAAGAAAAGATTAAATATTGCTCAAATTGTATGAATGACCCGAGCCCTTGAATCAAGAGGACTCTTCATCTACTGACTGAAAGCTGTAAACTGTCTACGTATGGTATGCGTGCTAGAACAGATCTGACACATACATTAGAGACAATGTAGCATATAGACGTATATGTGGATCAGTACTTTGAGGATGTACTATGTTAATAATTTTTAAAACAATGCATGCGAAATGTAAATGACTCACTTAAGCTGAAATATATGAAATACTGAAGATCATGAGTAAGAAATCATACTTTATAAATCTAGTGAGTAATATCATTTAGTTCTAAATGCTGTACTTGCATTCTCTCTTTAAACCATACCGTCTAAGTGTAGAAAGGACTCACTCTTTAAATCTAAAATCTTAAACTAATATCTTTCTATAAATCATAATCTGAATAAGCTTTATGATCCTTTACACTTAGTTTTATAAAAGCTTTCTGCTATTATTTTTGAGAAACTATTCTGAAAATCTTTACCATTAAGCTGTAACGAAAATACTTTATCTTAAGGCTTTAAACCAATATACTATTTTAAAAGTAGGGGACATTTTTTTGGGAGGTTCTTCTAACCGACATAAGCCATGTGAGCTGACATAGATTCTAACGTTTTGTCCACATTGGGGAGAGTTTTTCTATCCTTACCATCAGAATAGAACCTTAACTTAGGTGATCACTATCTTAGCCCACTATGGGTAAATCATAAACATATGGTGACAGGTAGTTCTGGGGCATGAGATCTTGGAATCATACCTAACTCGGTGTTAAATACTACTACCATACTTATTGCTCAGAATTTTTAGAAAATCAATCTTAAATAGCACAAGGATTTATAATGAAAACCAATTATACTTCTTTGCATTAAATCATAAATTGTATGAATAATGTGGACTCCTATCTTTGCTTGGATCAATAGATCAACTTTCTTTATCAATATCTAAAAATAGTTAATCATGGGATGCTTAAAACATAGACATTCTTGAAATGTCAACATACAAACTAGGGATTAATGACCCATACTTCATTTTCATTTAAAACACCATAAAGTTCAAGCTTGATAATACAAATATTCATTATTCAACTTGAAATATGGAAAATATGATCATACGTATTAATTTTTCAAAAGTAGACATGTAATTCAATACCCAAATCACTTAAAATCTCAAAATCATGCAATTAGCAACATTGGGCATAAACCCTATCTAAAATTTCGTTGAAAATCATACAAAACTTGACAATTTGTAATTTAAAGTAAGTTTTTGGGCACAAGGATGAAAGATTTATCCTTGTTCAAAACCCAATACCTTGGATGATTAGCTAGATGAACAAGTTTGCTTTTGGGATTCTATTTGTGCTCTTGAATGAAGATTCTTGGAATTCTTGAATTCGAAATTTTGAATCTTGAATTGGGAATTTTGAATCTTGAATTGATTTGGGAAAAGAATGGTGAAATCTTGAAGCTTAGGGTTTTTCTTGAGAGAAACATTGATGAATATATGCATAAAATTCTTGTAATAGGCTTAAATATTGTGTTTGGATGGAATTGAGGGCTTGAGAAATGTCCAAAATATCCTTTTAAAACTCCTAAATGAAACTGGAAAAATGAATCGGGGTCTCGATATAATGGGCCACCACAACGCACCACTATCGAGGTGCCTCACTGGAATTTGATGACTCAGAAATTGGGGGTCTTTGTGACGCGAAGCTATTGCAATGTCCCACAGGATATTGAAAATTGGGACCTAGAACTTCATTGCGACGCATCACCATCGCGTTGCCCTATAGAGATACCATTTTGGCCTTCGGCGTGATGTGCCACTATAGCGTTGGACTACAGAAAATTGACAAATAGGAAAATGGATCTCTCCGAGATAGACCAATATCATAGAGGTCCACTGGAAAATGACAATTACCATTTTTGCCCTTTCCGCATCGCGCTGAGAGTCCAGGTGGCACAATGTTAACTTAAAAATACTTTAACTTCTCAACCGAGTGTCGGATTTGGGCGAATTTGGTATCGATGGAAAGCTTATTCAATTTTTCAAACAATGGAAAGTCAAAATCTTGAATATTTCTCATGGAATAAATATAATTATTTGTGGAATCTATCCCTTAACATTCTAGGAGCGAATTTAAGCTAGAAAAGTTTAGGGTATTAGAGTATCTCTCTCTTGTAAACATTTTTCCTCGAATGTTGCTAATTAGGGTGAAATCACTGAGGAATCTAAGGATATAACCTATCATGCACAAGTGAAATAAACTGTATGATTGAATCCAACATAGTGGGCTACTGAACTGATATGTAAGTGCATGAACTTTCATGAAAATAGCTATATGGCTGAGATCAAGACGAGAGAGTCAACTAAGGGTAACAATTTCTTTAGGTTGGATCTTATTTCATGAGGAAAAAGATGAGAGATTTAATCCATGACAACTCGAGGCATTAAAACATCTCCCTCCCGGGATCGTTTGTCCTCGAATGATACTGCTTTGGTTGAGATGGATCTGCAATGTACATAGATGTGAACAAACTATCTCTTGAAATGGCCATACTTACAAAATTTTAGGTAGCAAAACTACACTAAATTGGAATATGGAAAACTAAGGAAATTTATTTGTCGGACTATTAAGCTGGATTGATGGCTATACGGACTGAATCACACCAAATGCTCATATCACGACCCGAGTTGGGGCCCTGGCTGTAACGAGCATCCCGAACCATGAAGGCCCAGGCACTCTTCTAAATCTGGTAATCATGCACAATATTCATATAGTATAAGAAAATTCACGAAAAACAATACATGATGGAACCATGGTAAATCTCATGAACTTGAACAGTTTAAAAAAGGAAATTCCTAATATTCTAAACATGTGACAACCGTCTGTGAAATCTCTAACATTACATTGACCATTATAAGTCTAATAAAAATCTAGGACAAGGCCCCCAGTCGGACCATGAATCAAAATAAAATAACAATAAAAGTTTCATAACCAAGCCTTCCGAAGTAAGAGAGGCTCACCAACTACAAGCTTCTAAAAAGTCAATCTATTGCTTAATGGGACCCTGGGACTATGACTGAAAATCCTAAAATATTGGGGGGCCAATACAGATGTACTGGTACGCAGAGCAATCCAAAATAAAGGATTTATACATATATAACATAGGTGAGAGAAAGTCATAAAATATTATGCATGAAATAGTTAAAAATACGTGGGCCGTCTCAAATGATCTTAAAATAATCATGTTAATGCAATCTCATTCTTTGTATTACTTCTGAACTAGGTGGCACACCCTATATTTCAGAAAGTATCCCACGGGCTATATGGGATCTGCCCTTGACTCGGCGGCCAAGCCCCCAACCCATGTTTACTACAAGATTTGGTGTTTCTGATTTAATTCTGATACGCCACAGGGAACTAGGCCAACGTATAATAATAATATACCCGTATCGGCAAAACACGGTTTTGGGCAATGAATCGAGCGACCTATGCCTACTTAGGGTAACCACCTAATTTTGTTAGTGCTCATTTTTATTTTGTTCTAAACATGTATTTTTCTGAATTCAAAATCTGAAATCTGAAATGAAAGTTGTATTCTGTTCTGACTTTTACCATGTCCTTATCTGATTAGGTATCATCACACCAAGACTTGCAAGTCATAATTATGAGCCATAAATATATCATGCATGATTGTTTCATTTAAAACACTACTCAGACCACCAAAACATGCAGATAGTATAAGGGAATACGTATTTCAAAACATAATTCAAAGCTATGCAAAGATTCTCATCCTTTTAAATATTTTCAAATAAGTGGTGGTCAATTTCTTAAACATTCCTGAGGATTTCTTCAATTATTACTCTCAGCACTTAAATCATAATAATACCTCTATCTTCAATTCTCAATCATCATAAAATTCTTGTAGGATAATAAGACTTTTGACTCATTCATTAAATCATGCAAATTTAGGAACCCATAACTTGTAAATGATGTAGTAACATAACGAGAGAGGGGAAGATTCAATATTTCATGCTCTTAATTTATATTTCCGAGCTTCAAACACATGCATACATATATACTTAACCAAATCAATTTCAAGGGAAGGCCTCAAGACCAAATCAATATCGTTAAGGAATTAATAATACAAGATTGTAAACATAATTCCAAAACCCCTTTAAAATTTCTTGACTTCTATAACTTTAAATCTTATTCGAAGAGTTTTCAACAAGCCCATGTAGTTTAGGAAAACCCCACATACCTTAGATTACCAGGTTTGAAGAGTAGAACTCGAATCTTGATTTGTTCCTTGAAAATCATGGACTTAAGTATTAATTTTTCCTTGCTTTCATGTTCTTGGAGGAACCCTAGTTTGATCTTATTTTTTGGGAGACAATTGAATAGAAGGGGCAATTGATTCTTCTTGGGGCTGGAATTATATGTTATGGAAGGATTTTGGGTGAGGGAAAGTGACCAAAATGCCCCTAGACCCATTAGGAACTGAAATAATGAAAACAACTTTAAATTCGCATCAGGTTTCGTGTTGGGGCACAGTCGATGCGACACGTCAAGATCACATCGGCTTACTGCCTCACACGAAAAATGCCATAACTTTCGCTCGGTTATCCGATTTTGGCAAAATTGGTATTGTTGGAAAGATAATTCAATTATATATAATTTGGTATGTCTTGAGCTACAAAATTCTATCTATATCAAAAGTTATATACGTTCAAAGTAGTCCCTTGTATAATCGAATATCTAATTTTGGATGAATGAAAGGTTCTTCGCTTAACTTTGCTCTAAGCCATTTCTATGAATATTTTTCACCTCATAATCACTTCATATACTAGGCAAAAGATCATGACACATGAATCTAAATATAAACCATGGAATTAGAGCATACACATGTAGGGATGACGATTTAATTTCTAGCTCAAAAATGTGGGGCATTACATTATCTCCCCCTTGGGATCATTCGTCCCCGAATGATAGATAGGGACTTTTGAGGATCTAAAAGTGTTGAATAAAGAACGTAGTCTCTCATTGAATAATTTTCCTCAGTAAAAAATACAAAGGCATCAAACAAGTTTCATGATAACCCCGAGTAAAATATGTAAGCATGAAACATAGGATAATAAGACTTTACATAGGGATGATCTTGCACATGGGTTCTATAAGTCCTAATTATTACAACATAAGGCAGGGGTTTATTTGATGATCATAGACCTGATTTATATTAGTACTAATCATGAAATAAGGTTTTCATGGGACATAGGATTTAGAAGCATTCTTCATCTTGCAAGGTACAACGAATAGACTTAGCTTAAAGGCACCACTCAGCTATGCCTCAACATTAAATAACATATTTCGTCCTTTCCATCTTATAATTCTCCTGTCACACATATAACCAATAGAGTTTGATACTCACTACTTAGCTCTGTAATGTTGAAGCCTAACTCGGAGTTAAAAGTGCTAACTTGAGCTACGGGGACCGGTACTTTACATCCCTTTAATAAAACTTCTCCACCTTATCCCTACCATCAAACACACTCGAGATTTAATTTAGAGGGTACTAACCATATAGCACACAGTTTTATGTTTTCAGCAACCACAACATTCAAGACTAATCATTACGCCCACTTCATGGATCTCCCCACTAAGACCAATAATTCCAATCACTCTCAACAATATTTTTGCCACATTCCTCCTTCTTAGCTATTTCATTCAACAAAAGTTCATCTCTTTCTTTTTCCTTTTCACCTATAACCTTAGCTCGAGAATCACATCAAATTTTTCTCATTCAAGAACATCTACTCTCCTATCTAACACATTACTATGCTTCCACCACAACCATTTTACTAACATACGGAGGGTCATTACGGAACTCAAGCATAATGTCATGAATGGAAGTAACACAATTATACCACAACTTATACTTATTGCACTACTCAAGGAGAGACATAAAATAAAGATACGATAGAATAGACACAAAGTGCTTCATATATCAAGTGTCTAGATCATAGATAGAGAGTCGTTCTAAAGAAACACAATGCAGTATGAATTCTTAGGATAAAGAACAGTGAGAAACTATTGGTGCACATATCAAGATAAAATAAGGGAAAGAGATTAAATTACCCTCCTGGACCTAAAAAATCAGTAAGACGAACTGGGCACCCGACACGTTAAGCGACACACTGCGTCGATCCCTACTAACGCAATTCCTGGCACGATGAATCAAAATTGCATTGGCCCACTATTTTGATCATGCAAACTTGCCTCAAACATCATCTGAAAATCTAAAACTTTCCTGAGACACCCCCTTTACACCCCATGATCATGAATCAACTAAAAAATCTACGTGTTGGGGTCGGAAAAATCAATTTAAAGATCATGGAAGTTAAGAGATCATAACTATGACTAAGTCTTTTAACAATTGGAAAAATTTTCAGGTTGTCATCTCTCCATACATGCAACCAAGAGTGGTATTGAGTCGACAATGCTACGGGGTATTACATTACAACCAAAACAAAGATTTCTGCTTGAAGCAATTGCTCCTCATTTAAGGAACTGAGATTTTCCATAAGTTTGCATAAACTCTTATCACTTTGGCTAAACCCAACATAGAATGAAACAGTGACATATAGAAACATATTTCCTTAGAACCAAGCATGCTAAGAGACATAATTATTTCTTGTTTGGAGGTTAGATCATAAACATAAGTCCATAGAGAACTCGAACCATAGGCAAAGGCATGACTTGAACATATGACTTAGGACATTAGCAGAATAATCTCTGAAATTGAAGTACGAGGAGTATGCTTGAGTAGGAATAGATTTTTTATGACTCCTCACCATAGCTTGCCACACTGAGAACATTCGGGAACTCACTTAATTCCCCATCTCCCTCTTAGATCAAAGTCACATTCCTAGACTTACGGATGTATTCCCTTATCAAGTCTATAGCCACAACTCTCAACATAAAAGAGACATCACCACATACTTAAACTCTAAACTCTCCCTGAAGAACTAAACTCTAAAGGCTTCGCGTTTCAAAATGGCTACTCTTAACTTTTTCCAGCCTCTATAGCCATCACACAACAACTCCCACTCTCATGAGCGCACGCATCCACACTCCTTTTCACAAAAGGGTTATTAGTATCAATGTGAACACAAACTCCTCTCATTAATTTCTAATACAAAGACACTAAATTATTTCTAGGACATTCCCTTTTAGGGACACTAATCATAATTTCCTCTAACACCCAAGTTCATCAACTTACGACTACCATTATCATGGGTATAGATACCCTCACTTTTGAACACTTAATACTCTATCTTCAATTCCTTAGAATACTCGCATTACACCTAAAATCACATAAATTGCAACTTAACAAAAATTTGTAAAACCATACCCAAGGCTCACATTGCATACTTATTTTTTCCTCAATTCAACTCTAAAGAGCACTATACAACTTCCTAGACTTCTCCATACTACAAGTTTTAAGAATTAAATCTAGGTACACAAAACACTTATACACATCACACCTTATCTAACAACATGCTACCTCGGAGTTCAACTTATTCTTATCTACTCATGCTCTTATCTATATTAATAATTCAACCACAATTCATCATTTTTAACACTAGTCCTTATCACCATATACGTATCACATTTGTCCACTTCTATTCTGTAAGTTGCCAACCTAGGCTATTTCAAACACTACACCAAACCAACTAATTCATTCCCACAAAATATGCATTATCAATCTTGAGCTACTATTCTCACCTACATTCCACATCCAAAGTTTAAGCCTATTGTCTATCATCAATGATATACCATCGGTAAGGCATGCCACATATCATACTAGTCTATCAGATTGGGAAATCAACCCAAATATTTCACTTCACTTAACTACTACTTATAACCACAATCCCTCTATGACATCACCATTACAACTCAACATCCACTACATACCTTCTCACATGAAGTACTAGTTTATAATTACTAGAGAAAGAAAAATGAAGAGGGTGGTAGTGGTCAAGTCACTAACAAAGAATAGACGGTCTAAGTCTTATAATATAACCTATTACAGTCTTATCAACATATTCCACTTTCTCATATCATAGTTACTTACCTAACCATACATCACAGTGATCTTCAAAATTGAATGAACACTAATGATTCTCTACTTACAACTTATTAACTATTTTACCCCTTTTCATTCACAAACTATCACTAATTTCTATAACCACCATAACTACCCATTCTAGGCTCCTTCCCTAGTTCGAATAGATAATAATCATAGCCAGCCACTTCCTTCACAGACTACCATATAATCTATAAGTATTGGTACCACATTAGTCTATCACTACACAATGGCAACCCACTCCTCAATTCATGATTATACAACTAAATATATTTATTTACACAAAAGTCACCCTCACTCTGACTTCTAACCTTGTGACTTAATATCACCAACTTTTTGGACAATCTCACTACCCATAGGCCATGACACTTTAACATGCACTACTACTCGGGTGGAAATATAGTTCTAACATTCTGCTACACATCATTACCCTTATGGAAGATATCTGCAATAAGAATTTTAAAAAGGGATTGAATAGACTTTGTACCTCAGGATAAAAGGCATAATTTTATCAGAATAAAGGTATACACTCAAATCAATACATTTTGAAGCATTAATGGTATCCTCTCCAGTCCTTATGCTATCTTATAAATTTATGGAAAACCCAATCAGAGAGAATCATATCATGGGGGGAGCTAGACTCTTTGACTTGTATCGCCTTGAGAGTGAGGTATGGCCCATAAAATTAGAACAAGGAACAAATTTGGATAAATTTCTTATGAACAACTCTATAGCATGAACTAGTGTATGAAACAATAAGAAACAACTCCTAAATGCTCAGTAGCCTCCTGATTAAAAGTTTGGTGCACAACATACCCATATGCAAGACTCTACTAGACACAATTTAACAAATTCCCTGGGACCATGAACTGTGCTCTAATATTAAGTTTGTCACAACCTGAGCTGGGGCCCTAGCCGTAATGAGCATCCCGAACCATGAAGGCCGGGCGCTCTTCTAAATCTGGTAATCGTGCACAACATTCATATAGTATAAGAAAATTCATGAAAAATAATACATAATGATGGAATCATGGTCAATCTCATAAACTTGAACAATTTAAAAAAGGAAATTCTAAATATTCTAAACATGTGACAACCGTCTGCAAAATCTTTAACATTACATTCTCCATCATACATCTGACATAAATATGGGACAAGGCCCCCAATCTAACCATGAATAAAAATAAAATAACAATAAAAGTTTAATAATCAGGCCTTCTAAAGTAAGAGAGGCTTACCAACTGCAAACTTCAGAAAAGTCAATCTACTGCTTAACGGGTCCCCAGGACTGTATCTCAAAATCCTAAAATTAGGGGGGTCAATACAGATGTACTAGTACGCAGGACAATTCAAAATAATGAATTTATACATATATAACATAGGTGAGAGCAAGTCATAACATATTATGCATGAAATAGTTTAAAATACATAGGCCATCTCAAATGATCTTAAAATAATCTCATCAATGCAATCTCATTCTTTATATTACTTCTGAACTAGGTGGTACACCCTATATTTCTGAAAGTATCCCACGGGCTATATGGGATCAGCCCTTGACTCGGCGGCCAAGCCCCCAACCTAAGTTTGCCGCAAAACTTAGAGTTTCTGATTCTGATTTTGATACGCCACAGGGAACTAGGACAGCGTATAATAATAATAATATATCTATATCAGCAAAAAATGATTTTGGGCAATGAATCAAGTGACCCATGCCTATTTCAGGTAACCACCTAATTCTCTTAGTGCTTACTTTTATCCTGTTATAAACATACATCTTTCTAAATTCAAAATCTAAAATCTGAAATGAAATCTGTATTCTGTTCGGACTTTTATCATATGTTTATCTAATTTGGTATTGTCATACCAAGATTTGCAAGTCATAATTCTGAGCCATAAAAATATCATGCATGATTCTTTCATTTAAGACACTGTTCAGACCACCAAAACATGCAATAGTATAAGGGAATACATATTTCAAAACATAATTCAAAACTACGCAAAGATTCTAATCTTTCTAAACAATTTCAAATAAGAGGTGGTCAATTTCTTAAACATTCCTGGAGATTTCTTCAATTATTACTCTCAATACTTAAATCGTAATAATACCCCTCTCTTCAATTCTTAATCATCATAAAATTCATGTAAGATAATAAGACTCTTGACTCTTTCTTTAAATCATGCAAATTTAGGAACCCATAACTTGTAGTAACACAAAATGAGAGGGGAAGATTCAATATTTCATGCTCTCAATTTATATTTCAAAGCTTCAAACACATGCATACATATATACTTAACCAAATCAATTTAAAGGGAAGGCCTCAAGACCAAATCAATATCATTAAGGAATTCATAATGAAAGATTGTCAACATAATTCCAAAACCCCTTTAAAATTACATGACTTCTATAACATTAAATCTTACTCGAAGAGTTTTCAACAAGCCCATGTAGTTTACGAAAACCCCACCTACCTTAGATTATAATGTTTGAAGAGTAGAACTTGAATCTTAATTTTATCCTTGGAAATCTTGGACTTAAGGATTGATTTTTTCTTGCTTTCTTGTTCTTGGAGGAATGCTAGGTTGATCTTATTTTTTGAGAGAAAATTGAATAGAAGAGGTAATTGATGCTTTTTGCGCTGGAATTATATGTATGGATGGATTTTGGGTGAGGAAAAGTGACCAAAATGCCCCTAGACCCATTAGGAACTGAAATAATGCGTAAATCAACTTTAAATTCGCATCAGGTTTTGTGTCGGGGTGCAGTCAACGCAACGCATCAAGATCACATTGGCTTACTACCTCACATGAAAAATACCATAACTTTTCTCTCGGATTTTGGTTAAATTGGTATCGTTGGAAAGATAATTCAATTATCTACAATTTTTGGGTCTTGAGCTGCAAAATTCTCTGTGTATCAAAAGTTATACATGTTCAAAGTAGACCCTTGTAGAATTGAATATCCAATTTTGGATAAATGACAGGTTCTTCACTTAACTTTGCTCTAGGCCATTTCTATGAACATTTTTCACCTCATAATCACTTCATATACTAGGCAAAAGATCATGACACTTGAATCAAAACATAAACCATGGAATTAGAGCTTACACACGTAGGGACGATGATTTAATTTCTAGCTCAAAAATACAAGGTGTTACAGCTCATATCCCGATGGAGTATTTCTCCTACACTTTTCTAGGAAACTCTAATGATATTAAGGAGTAAGGAACTTTGGGTATGATCTGAACAAAACATCTGAATAAGGAATTACAATATTGCTACGGATTTATAGCATCAAACATAAACTTATAAATCATAAGCCAGGGTAAAATTTTTGGGGCTTAAGCAATGCAACTTCTTATTTTCAAGCTTAGCAACATCTAACAAGTACTCCATCAACTATACTATCCCCACTTGAAATACCCTATCCACTTGTTTCAACTTACAATTCTCATGAGGCATCGATAAATCCGTCTACTAAATTCTAATTGAACTAAATTTTCACATCGTGGTCAAGACTAACTCATAATCACAAGGTACTGGATGTTGTTATAACTGCTCACCTCTAGGATAATTCTCCTTACCACTTTAACAACTCAATTCAACTTCCTACTAGAAATTCATTAGTGCACAACACACTTATCCCCTTATATACCAACATAACATCTAAGCCTATCATCCTAACCACATGTGTGTTTCTAAATAAATACCCATAAGAGCATCTTTCTCATATTCTATAATACCTTTATCAATAACAACTTCCATACACTATAATATTCTTAGGAAGAAACTCATAAAATATTCTCAATTAACCATGTCATACACAAGCAAATAAACTTTTCCTCAAAATTCTTTCAAACTTATAGAATTACATAAAACCATCTTACAACAATCTTCCCAAACATAATGCATTTACTATCTCCCGTCCACACAATAACTCATCATTACTATCTTGACCTGGGGGGGAGGTCACTGAAAAGTTGGAATGTCAGGATCCAGAACATGAAGGGATACTAAGCATAGCTCAACACTTCATCGAGGGCTGAGGAATAGAGTATTCACGACATGGATTAGTTAGAGACACCTAATCTGAGGACGTTCATGATATAAATATGAATTCCACTTATCATTATGAGTGTTACATGAGTAATAAAACTAAACTTATTAGAAAGCATAAGTACATGAGTCATGATCTGCATGACCTGAATTTGGAGTTCATAACTTCTGGAAATTGATACCAACTGCTCGATGAACTAGAACTCCTCTTAATAGGAACTGGGAGAGTACATGACTCTTTATTATATGCATAAACATAAGCTATGGTCAGGGAACTGACACGTGAGGCATAAGTAAATATCGGGATAACTAAAGTATGAAACTTTGTATTGAGATAAGAATCGATCGAGCATCATCTCTCTTATTGATTTTCTATACTACACTAGCATCACTTACTAGAATTTGGAAGTTTGACTTTGGTACCCATTCTATCATCTCCCCTGTTAGCTTTAATCCATCATCTAAGTCTGAGGAACCCTTTACTAAACTCTAAACTGGACTATAATCACTACACCCTAGAGCCTAAAACACAATAATACACGCAAATAATAAAATTACTCTGAAAGACTACACCTGAAAGTGTAAAACTCACCTCTAATATTTCCTTCCGAGATACAACTCTTTATTTCTATAGCCCCTCTAGTCATCATATAACATCTTGAGCACTTACTAACTTAGAATCTTCATGGGTATCACCATATCCTGAGTTCACACCAGCTAGAGCTTTCAACTTTTATTTTTTATTTGCTTAATCTTTAAGGATTCGAGATTAGATCCTAACACATAACACGATTATAATCAACCTTTAATAAACCAAGATACTCTTGTCATAGCTTACTAATATCACATCTCTAAACTTGTATTTCTATACCATGAGAATCAAGATAATACCAATAGGGCTCAACATCATCTAACCATAACTCCTTAACTTAGCTATTAAGAACATCATCGAAATATATAACTAGTCTCCTTCCACTTAGAAACTCAACGGTACTACTAATCACACACAACACATAATAACCTTAGAAAATAATGCAAACCCATATAACCTTGGGCACTCCTCTACATCATACCCACAACATCATGCTAAATTTCAAATAAACAAACTTAAATTCTTGCATGCACTGTTCAAGCCTACTAGATCACTTCCAAATAACTAATATCACTAACTAAGAAATTATTACACCCACTTTGATGACCATCATCTATTTAAACTTAATGTCTAGTGCTAAACATAATTTAACAATCCACCTTACACACAATTCTCACTTGAAAGTATAAAATAAAACATCAAGAAACACTAGTCCACTAGATATTCATAACAATAATAACCAATCATAACCATATGGCCTATCTTATTTACAATCCATTAACACATCCTCCTTCTACCCATCATCACTATTTACCCTTCTATACACCTAAATTACTACCATAGCTCTATGAGTTTCAACTAAACTCCTTTTTGTCATCTCAAGGAAAGCCTAAATTAATGATACTAAACCACCAAACACTTCATTAATATCTTATAGCTTTCAAACACCATAATTTCCATCAATAACTTTTTTCATATTTCAAGCGAACAACAATCCACCTTAACTAATAATTTCTCCATCACCTTCCACTAAACTATCACACAAGGACATATCACCTTAACACATCTAAATAATATGCATAAATTTATCTCTATACTTACTATCAATCGCCATTCCCACTTTCTTGCCACCACTCTTCTATACCCATACTTCCAACTATAATAAGGTTCTACTATTCATAAATCATAACACTGAAGTTAATAATAACCCTTGAATGCAAACTCTATTTAATAATCTAGGTTCATAATATCTCCTCTCATGAGCACTGTCTGTACTGAAAAAATAATGAGGAATCTGAATGTATATCTAATTCGGTCTCAATTGAACAATTGATAAGGATGAGAACTTAAACATTCAACTTAAGGAACTTAACACACTAGGGAGCTCCTCTCAAGCCCCTTGTGTGACTTTTAAAACTTCTGTTAGCAAATCTAAGAGCATTGTCTGGGGAGGAATTTGAACTTGATAATCGTGTTATCTCAAGAATAAGTCATAGATGAGGAATTTTGGGGTAATACATGAATAGATAGTAGATTCTAAGAGAACAACTTTACTACATAATCTATAGTAGAAAAAAAGGAAACTTTTATTAAATGCCTCGTAGCCTCTCAAAGAAAAATACAGATGCCTCTGTATTGTTTCGTAAGACTCTACTAGACACGACTTCGCAGACACCCTAGGATGCTTGAACCTTTTGCTTTGATACCAAGTTTGTAATGCCTTAAAAATGGTCCCAAGACGTCATACGATGCTTAGAACCACAAGTGATCCTAAGCTAACCCTTCTATTGGTATAACTCATAAGAAACAAAATAAAATACATAAACCTAAATAGAATAAGTAGAAGATAACTCTTTTCTGAATCTGATCAATACCAAACTAAATTAAAATAATTACAACTCTACTTTTACAAACAAAATTGGAAATCAAATACTTTACCTCTACTGACTGTCTATGAAGCTTTTATTAGTATTAACTATAGATAGCCGGGACATGACCCCAACTATACCAAATCAATATTACTGAATAAAGAAAAGATAAAATATTACTCAAACTGTATGACTGATTCGAGCCCTTAAATCAAGAGGACTCTTCACCTACTGACTAGAAGCTGCAAACTATCTAAATATGGTATTCATGCTACAACTGAACTGATACCTATATTATGAGACAATGTAGCACGTAGATGTATATGTAGATCAGTACTTTAAGGATGTACTGAGTATATGGGGGTGAATGCAAAATTAAAACATAATATCAATCATCATAATTTGTAAAACAATGCATGCTAATGTAAATTACTCACATAAGCTGAAATATCTGAAATACTAAAGATCGTGGGTAACAAATCATACTTTATAAATCTAGTGAGTCATTACATTTAGTATTAAAAGTTCTACATGCATTTTCTCTTTAAACCATACTGTCTAAGGGTAGAAAGGACTCACTCTTTAAACCTAAAATTTGAAACTAATATCTTTCTGTAAATTATAATCTGAGTAAGGGTTATGAGCCTTTAAACTTAGTTTTATAAAAGCTTTTTGTTATTCTTTTCTGAGAAACTATTTTGAAAATCTTTACCATTAAGCTATAAGGAAAACACTTTATCTTAAGGCTTTAAACCAATAGACTATTTTAAGAGTAGGGGACATCTTTTTGGGAGGTTCTTCTAACCAACATAATCCATGTGAGCTGACATGGATTTCAACATCTTTCCCACATTAGGGAGAGCTATTCTACCCTTGCCATCGGAATAGAACCTTGAATTAAGTGATCATTGTCTTAGCCCACTATGGACAAATTAGAAACCTATGGTGGCACATAGTTCTGGGGCATGAGACCTTAGAATCATACCCAAGTCGGTGCTAACTACTACTCCCATACTTATTGCTCAAAACTTTTAGGAAATCCAACTTAAAACAATACTAGGTCTTATAGTGAAAATCAATTATACTTCTCTTTTCTTTAAATCGTAAACTGTATGAATAATGTGGATTCCTATCTTTTCTTGGATCAATAGATTAATTTTCTTTATCAAAATCTGAAAATAGCTAATCATAGGATGCTTAAACTAAGGTTTAATGACCCATGCTTCAATTTCATGTCAAACACCATAACATTCATGCTTGAAATACAAATATTCATAATTCAATTTAAAATCTATAAAATATGATCATATGCATTAATTTTTCAAAAGTAGACATGTATTTCAATACCGAAATCACTTAAAATCTCAAAATCATGCAATTAGCAATGTTGGGTATAAACCCTATCTTAAATTTCATGGGAAATCATACAAAACTCAACAATTTATAATTTAATGTATGTTTTTGGGCATAAGATAAAATATTTATCCTTGTTCAAAACTCACATACCTTAGATGATTAACTAGATGAACAAGTTTGCTTTTGGGATTCTATTTGTTCTCTTGAATGATGATTCTTGGAATTCTTGAATTGGAAACTTTGAATCTTGAATTGATTTGTGAAAAGAATGGTGAAATCTTGGGGATTATTGAAGTTGAATGTTTAAGCTTAGGGTTTTGCATGAGAGAAACTTTGATGAATATACACATAAAATGCTTGTAATAGGCTTAAATCTTGTGTTTGGACAGAATTAGGGCTTGGGAATTGTCTAAAATACCTTTTTTAAACTCCTAAATGAAATTGAAAAAATGAACTGGGGTCTCGATTTAATGAGCCACCGCGACGCGCCACTATCGTAGTGGCTCACTGAAATTTGATGACTAGGAAACTGAGGGTCTCTGCGACTTGGAGCTATCGCGTTATCCCACTGATTTTGGCAATTGGGACCTGGAACTTCATCACGATACATCACCATTATAGTGCCATATAGAGATGTCATTTTGGCCTTCGGTGAGATGCGCCACTATAGTGTTGGACTATTGAAAATTGACAAATGGGAAAATGGACCTCTCCGCGATGCACCAATATCACAAAGGTCCACTGGAAAATGACAATTTCTATTTTTGCCCTTTTTGTGATGCACTGAGAGTCCAGGTGTCACAATGTCAACTTAAAAATGCTCTAACTTCTTAATCGACTGTCAGATTTAGGCGAATTTGGTATCGATGAAAAGCTTATTCAATTTTCCACATAGTGAAAAGTTTATATATTGAAAATTCCTCATGGAATAAATATTATTCATTTTTGAAGATATCCCTTAACATTCTAGGAACGAATTTATGCTAGAAAAGTTCGGTGTATTACACTATATGACTCTACCTATAACTCAATTGATGGATCCTGAGATTCATATTTGCCATATGTTCTTAGGAATATGATATCTTTTTCTTTTTTTCTCCTGCATAAGACTATGTGAAGTAAGTCTACAATGTGGTTTTCCATATTTTAGAACACAACCATTCATATGCTGGTAAAATACATTTTAGGTAATGAAGTTTCGAACTCATACTTTCTCGGTTAACAATGTGATTCTCTTTAAGACCATCTTTTAAAATTTTCAAATCATAAATAACTCTTTAGAAAACACTAGATAAAATTAGGGCATTCACTTAATTGGTATCGCCATACAAAGACTTACAAGCCAAAACTTCTATCTACTATAATTATCACAAACATTTATAACTCTTTAGACCGCCATCATAAGGTTTGAATGCAAAGGATCATTCAAGGATCATGTAAAAACTCTGTTCAAAAATTTGTTTAAATAATACGACAAAATAGCTTGTTCGAGATTTCTCTAAAGCATTTGAATGTAAATCAACCCCATCAAACAATCATATTTTTATATTTAGAGAAAAATAAAATTCATAATTCAATCAACCCCCTCAAACAATCATACTTTTATATTTAGAGAAAAATAAAATTCATAATTCAAGTAACACTTTCCAAACCCATTTTTATAAACAATGAAAACAATGTAATGGATGAAGCATTCATAAAAACTTATTTTTTTTCATCAATTCTAGTATAGCTCTCAACCTTAGCTTAAATTTATGATTTTTGGCATAAATATAGATTTAGGAGATATAATCTTGAAATTATATTTAAGGAGAGTTGTTATACATACCTATATAAAAAATTACAATAAAACTTTGAACTAGAACCTTGGATCCTTCTTCTTGAAGCTTGAGAGTTTTTAAACTATTTGTGAGGATTAAAGGTTGGCTCGAATCATGATTAAGGGTAAAATAATTGAGTAGGGAATGCTTTTAGATGATTGGGGAAGAAATCTATTAAGGAAAGGACAAAATTCCCTTAAATATATGTCAATAATTGATAACCACACCCATTGCATGGCTCCATCATGGAGTTAAAAGTCTGTGCCACTGACATATCATATACCCTCATTGGAAATCCTATAACCTTTATCTCCTAACTCATATTTGTCAACGGTCAGTAATGTTGGAAAGGAGACTAAAAAATCATTAATTTAATAGATAATGTGTAACATCTCAAATATTTGACTAGGGCTTGAACCATTCTTTATACACATATAGGACCTAAACTTGATGATCTCTAATTGGATATAAGTATTAAGATCAATTTCCTGGTGTGGTAGGTTTCTTTGATGTGAATCGTGGTCATAAGAAATATATAGCATAAAGTTGAGTTGAGGCAATTTTGGTCAATTATGTTTTAGTATATGTTATTACATGAGTCAATTTCAAATGAGCATTTCTCCTAGAATTTAAAGAGTTATGTGACACATTACCTATAATTAATGGTCTTTGAGTCTTCTTTCCAATCCACTGATCATTCATAAATTGGAGTCTGGAGCAAAAGGTTATAGAATTTGTCGTGAGAGTCCATGATAGGGGTATGTCACAGAGTCTAGCTTCCATTGTAGGAGGCGTTCCATGGAGGTGCCATCTAGTAGTAACATTTTTTATTTTCTTATGAGTTTTTAAGGGCCTTTGGGTATTTTCCTTATTCAAAACCGTCCCCTTATAAAAAACATTCATAAATCCCCATGTTATAAATCTCTCAACCAAAATACGTTACTCTTTTTCTCAAAAGTTTCAAGAATCAAGAATACCTAGGGTTCAATGATTGAGGTTCTCCCATAAGCGCTTCCATTAAATTCTTCATCAAAAGGTACGTAAATCTACTATTTTGGAAGTATCTTTTAAAATATATGATCGTTTGGCATGTATATACGTTCACATATTTTAAATTTTGATGAAAGAGTTGCAATGCATATTTTGAATCTATTGGATAAACATGACTTTGTGGCAAAACTCCTTTCTTAAGGTATACTTTGACTATTTGGTAAATTGAATTAGTGTGGGTCATTATAATTGTTTTCTTTACCTCCTCACTTTTGTAATGGAGTGTTTCTTGGTCAATAAATCCTTAATACTTGAGAAAGAGTTATTCTATGTTAATATTACAATGAATAATGAATGGGTTGAACTATACTAAACTTTTTTACATATGGTTTTGTGAAATTGTGGTTCCTAAATAGTTAAAGAATTTCATAAATAATTTGATTGATATTTAAGTATCATCTTATACATGATGTTGATAAGATAAGCATATGAAATTGATAATAGACCTTATGTTTATATGAAAGATGAAATAGAGGACTTGTAAGTCTTGTTATGACAACATAAACTATGTTCTATGCCTTTACAGGAAATGGAAAGTTTTTTCTATGATGTTCAATGATATTGAAGTACTAAAATATGAGATTAAAGATAATTATATTGTTAACCAAGAAGGTATGAGTTTAAATAGATCAACACCAGAAGCCTATATTTGTTGACATAGGGATGGTTTGACCCTTAATGGGTGACATTATGTTATAATTACCAATATAATGCATATCCTGGTCCATGCAACAAACATGGATTGGGCTCAACCGGTCGACCATTGATTACACCTACATAGCTTGTGGTGTATATGACGAGATCGGTGATACCATTTAGTTCAAAATGAAAAAAAATAAGGTATATATTTTAATGTTGGAATCACTATTTATAATCCTTTTCCATGTTTTAAGTTCACCTTTATATATATATATATATATACACACATATATATATTGTTCCCTTCCTTATTTTACATACTAACAATTCCAAATGTTGACCATCTTAGATGCTACATTATTTCATAAGGTAGGTTTAAAAGATAAACTCCTATGGTTTTGTGTAGTGTCAAGATTTGCTCATTACAACTTCAACTAATGTTGAGAATTCCAATCTCCATAATGCCTATAAAATTTTGATATCAAACTATGTCTTCAGCTTTATGGTATTTGTCGTGGCCATATCTTGGTTTAGACATTTTTATGATCATGTTTAGAGGCTTTGTAGAACTATGTCAATGTTGCTTAAATGTTTTGATTTCAATACTTTAAAACACCCTTGATTATGTCTTAGAATGGATTCTTATAATGTTTTTTGTAATTATCTTATTGAATGAATTCTAAGGATGTACGCTAATTGGTTCTTTCATTCCAATAATGGCCTGGGTACCAGTTATATTTAGGTTCTAGTGTTGGCTCATTATAAACTTGTTATCAGAGCATAGAATTCAAGTATCCTAGGGTGTCTATGAACTCCTGTATAGTAAGGTTTTGCTCATGGGTGTGTTGTGAACCACACTTAGATATGTAGGCTACAAGAAGTTTAGAAAATACTTTCCATTCTTTCATGCTCTAGATCATACAATAGTGTTCTCCATAATAATGTTATCCCAATTCCCATTTGGCTCTAATTTTTCTGGCTATGCCTCATTATTGAGGTAATACAAGTGCAAAATCTCAGATTCCTATTGATGTGATCCTTTCAAATTGAATCATCAAAAAGTTATGAAACTATATAACAACTTGAGAGGAGTCCATTATTAAATCAAAGTCTATTGATTTTTAGCCTATACCCCTATCTTCATGAATCTTACAGTTGAGTGAAAGTGAGACATGTATTTAAGCTCTCTATCAAAAACTTTTTTGAACATGTCACGCTTAAGAGTAGGGGTAGGTAGCCAATTATTGGGTTAATGTTGTGTCATGACCCAAATAGAGTGTGTGGTGACACCTATCACACCCTCCGATTCAATTAAGCCTATTATAACCTAAGACTTAGATAATTGAATAACTCAAAAGTGGAAGAAAAGAAGAACATGAACCGAATAATCCCAAATAATATCTAAAGATGAAATAATAACTTTAGATAAATCCCAGGTCTAGTTGTCACTAGTACAAGCCTCTAATATAGAATAATATTGAATAATCTAAAATATCTTAATTGCAAAAATAAGCACAAAATAGTATAGGGAGATTAGGTAAGTTTTGATATCCGTTAGCCTCTACTAAAATAAATAGTCATGTAGATATCAATAATATCATTTCAAAAACCCCTTGTATTACTATATGTTAATGGTAATTAATGCTCAAATAAGGCCTATAATATGTATTCAATCCCCCACACAAGCATTACAATAATAAATATGGAATTTAAGACACAAATAAGGCCTATGATGTCAAATAAAGCCCCTGCACGTGTAACACACAATATATATTCTCTTAGGTCAAGAATAATATGCATATAAGCACCCACATTGTCACACAATATAAATAATAACCCAAGTCAATAATGATGTTCACATAAGCCCTCACATGGGCAATATGAAATTACTATCAATCCAAATAAATATATCGAAAAACTACTCAAACCTAGCTTCTTTTGAACAATAAGTCTCATTTTTTCCAACAATAACATCATTAGACTACAATCATAAAAGAAAAGCTATGTTTGTTAATTATATGCCTTAACAAGAGATACTAAACTTTGATAATAACCTTAACTATTAGTATTCCGTTTATACTCTAAATATTCTATAAACATCAATTATTCCATCAAAGAATAATAATAACATAATTATCTCCTAAAAGGCTACTAAGCCCTGATAATCATAATAAAGTCCACTAAACACAATCCAAGCTCTAAAATAGACATCTAATATCAATTTATTCAAGGACAATAAGTCATCATCTATAATCTATTCTAAGCATGTTGCAAAACTTTCTACATTAAGCAATTACCTAACTTCAATCCTTGAAAAGACTCTGGTACCCATGGAGTTGCTCGCCATTTCACCTAAGTAAGACCCAAACCCTAAGAGATTCACACTACACAAGAAAATAAGCATACAACACATAAATACTTTAGAAAAAGTTAAGGTACATCTCAGTTCGCCTTTAAAGAAGACCCGCAAGCTAAAACACAGTCTAACGCATCAACCAGAAGCTCTACTCCTACAAAATCATCACAAAATATGTCCAATTAAGCAAATATGACATTGAAAAGTCAAAGGAAGTCCAATAATATATATATATATGTTATAACTACTTTCATTTTGGGGAAAAAGGGTAATATTGAAATTTTATTTAAGAATCATCTTCATGATCACAAAAAGAGTCTAAATCTGAAAACCCAACTAAAAATGTGTTAAAATCAAAGAAAAACATGATTTCCCCTTTATCAGGTAAAAATGACACATTTCATGTTTAAAAATAATGATGTGTAAATTAAAATGCAAGCTAATCAATGGAAAATAATAAAATACTAGTTTAGAAGCTCACCTAAATTTTCAATCTTGAAAAACCAATTTAATTCTCTCAAAAATGAGCCTGGAAGATTTGAAAATGGTGGAAAGGGGTTTTAAATCTCAATATTGGTTAGAAATCATGAAAAATGAAATAGATATTATTGGAAAATGAGAATATTAAAGGTCAAATCACATAGCCAAAAATTATACGAGGAAAAAATGCATTGAAAATCACCAAAATGGAGCTTCATAGCTCTCAAAATAATGAAAATAGGAAATGAGATAAAGTCTAAAATGTATAAAATTTTCAGGCATAATTGTGCAAATAAAGCCTATCTTTCTAGCTAAAAGTCTATTTTTCCTTCACTAAAGGTGTGCACTAGCATAACAACCCAAGGCCACCTTCTGGATGTCACATGGTGTTTTGGACTACAAGTAGTCCCATAACTAACCCATGATATCTACTTAGCACTGCACCATGAATAATATCCTTAAAAGTAAATGGAAACTAGAACTAATAATCTGATTTCAAATGAGTATACAATTTTAACTAACATGGTGAACTAAACATCATATGAAACTTATGAAAAGAAAATCAACTTAATAGTCTTGACAAGCCTCTAAGTCTACTGAAGAGACATTAGAATAGACCTTAGCTGACCAAAACTGAAAACATAAAGTCTAAGCTAATAGTAACTTAACATCTAAAGGTAATCATACACTTGGCCCTCAAACCATGAGGACTCACCAACTAACAGAATGTAGGAGGTGGTAATCATGGATAATAAAACTACTGAGGATGAACACCAGAACCTACATTATGAAATAATGTAGCCACACAAATATATATGTGGTCAGTACTTTTTGAATGAACTGGGTATATAGAAGTGAATGCAATTAAAAAAAACTAATATATATATATATATGTCATAATATTTAACCAAGCATGTTAAGTATAAACAGAATCACCATGACCATAAATAACACTAAAATCTAAAATATGAAAAAGCATAAAAACATAAAGCAACATCTAATAGAGTTCGTGTGTCATTACATAGTTTCTAAAGGCACCTTTTCTATTAGAAATTCTCGTAAGTGACATAAACCATGCGAAAAACATGTATGCTAATATAAAATCCCCATTAAAAGAGCCCAAGATGTCTTTCTAGGGTATAAAGGCTAACAAGGGTGATCAGCTATACATGTCTATTTAGAAAAGTTGAATAGTGTCGGACATGCCTGTTTGGACAAGATGAAAATAACCTATAGTGGCACATTATTTATGAAAATTGGGTATACTAAATCCTTGCTCCTCGCTGTCAGGTACTAATCCTAAATTATGGTATTACTCGTAAAATATATGACATTGACCTTAAAATGAGAAAATTGGCTGATTAGTCTAAAAAAACAATATTCTTCTCTTTCGATATGATAATCATACTTATGTGAATTTAATATCTTATTTGAGATCATAAGATCAAAACTAAAACCAAAAATCATGTTGTAATAGCCTATAATCTAAAATAGTGAGTCTAAGATTCTTGTAAACTGAGTGAATCATGCTAAAATCACATACTTTACGAAATCATGGTACTTCTATCTTTAACAATGAACTTTACTTTAGGAGAAATACTATTGGTGTTAAAACATGAGCAAGCCATGAATTTTCATTCAAAAGGTACTTTAATTAATAAAGGAACATCACAACATCAAAATCATGTAATGTGGGTATGAACCCTACTTTGAAATTTCACAAATTCAATTAGAAAAATCAAATCGTTTAGGCATAAAGATAAAATGTAATCCTTATTGAAACACCACATACCTGAACTTAATGAATTTCTTGGAGGAAACTTGAATTAAAGCCTTGAAAGTTTGAATTTTGGAGAAAAACCCTCCTTGAGTATTCTTGAAAGCCTTGGGAGATGAGGAATGATGTATTTTGAGTTGGGGAATGGAAATTGCATCTAGTACTAGTTGTAGGATCAATTATGATGTAAATGAACTAAATACCCTTAAAATGAAGAAAAACACTAAAATTTAGCATCGTTGCGACCATGGCCATGGCAAATCGTTATCGCGCCATGTCAGGGGTGTGGCACACCCTAATGGAAAAACTAGTGGCCTAGAGCCATGCCTCCACGGTACTCCCTAATTATGGACCCTTAGTATTTTAGGGTCCCAAAATACCCTAAAACCCATTCCAAATTTCAAAAATACTTCCTAATAGTCCCAGTAATATTCCTTATCATTTTTCAACTCAAAAATAATTCCTTAGAATGCACGGGAGCTATCAAAATTAAATCATGTAAATTTTAGGGTATAGTAACCAACAACTTTCAAAACATGTTTTTGACACTCAAAATTTATCCAAAACTCCATAACATATACCAATAGTTCAAATCAATCACAAAACTTGTCTCAGATCTAATGGAATCATTGGATCGATGAAAAGAGGCCATTTACAACAAATTAACCCTTGTAACCCCCTTAGGCCAAATTTAACTAGTTTCCCATTAATAGGTCAAAATGCAAAATAAAGGTTCGAGACTCTATCCAACTACAATACTATCCTAAAATCAAATTTTTTTATCTAATGAAATAGTTTGTATCACCATCCAAAGTTTGAATCATAAAATTTTTACCAAAGTCAAACTAATTCCGTTAAAGGATATTGTAAACCATAAACTTACAAAATTCACTCTTAAATATATCAAAGAACATGGCAACTATTTTCAAAAATAATAAATGAGATAACACATCAAAATAGGAAAGTCAAAATATAGAAAATTCTAAATATCATAATGAGGGCCATTACATGCTACCATAAAATAAGATAGCGTTAATTAAATTTTCATAATCTATGTGCAGCAAAATAATCTCACAGATAGATATATGGAGTCATAAGTTTGAAGCCTGAAAGTAGAGTTAGTGATTGATTGAAAATGGAGCTAGAGTCTTGTACCCATTAAGTGAGTAATGGATTTGGTACACCCGTATGGTGTTATATAAGGTATTGCAAGATTAGAATTCTTATGATGGTTAATAGAAAAGTGTTGTTAGTTAAGAATTTTTGGAATTTATTTGAAAGAGGAAAGAATCTCATGATGGCTTGTTAATTATAGTAGTGAAAATCAATTATAAGATGTGAATGAAAGGATAAAGTGGTTAAGAATTTATAAATTTACACTTTAATTTGGAGATCTTGGTGATGGAGACTTATTGATATTTATAAAACTTTGAAGGTAGTTTAAATCTATATATAGGTAAAGAGATGTGATGTTAAAAAGAAGAATATGTTAATGAACTGTAATTGGATATGTTGTAGGATTAAGTTCGACTATTCTTAACATAAGGATTAGTTGGCTGGTGATCCCAAATTTTTATCTTTTAGTTGTAAGCTAGTACAGAATGTAAGAAAATATGTAACAAATATGAAGGTATAGTAGTAAAATTTTCAATAAAATATGTTTGTAAACCCCAATAAATGGAAGAATAAATTAAGATCAAATATTTTGACAAAAACATTTTTGTAAGCTAGTATTTTTTGGATTTTGTACCATATCTATGTGCTATCATAGTATGTATGATATTTATTTGTAATCCATATTTGGTAGTAGACACTAAGTTTTAACTTTAGATGGTGATTGTGATGAAAAATTAAATAGCTTGAGGATGGGGGCAAATGCTTTGCAGAAATGGGTCTAGTACACTTTATATGATGTATGGTAGAGCTTGGGGCAAATGGAAATTTGAATGTAGTTATGATATGTACATGAGGACTTGTATTATAGAAATGAAATGTGGCTAATACATTAGATGAATAGGATCCTTAAGTTTATAAGAATAATTTGTACCTTAGGTAGTATGTTTTTAGATGAAGTTTTAAGTTTATAAGTGTAATGTGTTCCTAATAAGTGTTTTTAAGTTGTTTCGTATGTAAAAAGCTAGGTAAATATCATCTGGTGTTTTGTAAAGTTGCATAAAGGGGATTGTAGATAGACGAGGTTAAACCTCTTAATATAGTCTTAAATTCCTTTGAGCTAGGTGGATATAAGATTAGAGGAGTGATGTTAGTAAACTATGAAGATGAGGTAAAATTGCCAGGTGTTAGCGGGAATGAATCTATTCGACAATGAAAGTGTAAGCTATAGGTTGATGATTATAGAGGCTAAGGAAAGCTAAGAGAGGTATCCCTAAAAGGGATTTCCTAGAAAGAATTTAGTATATAACTATTATAGTTTATCAAGATAAATTTAGTGTTCATAGTGATACCCACCATACCAAGTGTTTCATATGTAACACTATTTAAGGAATATGTCTGCAGACCTAATATAGGAATTTTGATCTAAGGGGGAGATGATGAGGTGTTTAACCAAGGGAATTCATAAGTTACCAATAATGATGAGTTTAGAAAATAGTTATGGCACGTTCCATAGAAACCCATTCTTATTTTAGAATATTGCTCATACTTAACCAAAAGGATGATCGCCCATGCCTTATGTATTCATGCTATTGTCTAAGTCCCACACAATCTATGTACACTCATATAAATGATCTATTCCTTGAGCACAAAGAGATAGTGTCTCTTAGTTATTTAAATTTTTCTCTAAGATTCTAGTGATCAAATTCTATGTTACAATCCTTATGACATGTGAACACATGCCTCGTGTTATGCTCAATTTTTAGAAACTATACTTTTCTATGTCACGACTTATATTATGTCAAGTCTATGGCCAAACCACACTCTCTATGCAAACTCATGACCATTCTCAGATCTTGAATGAGAAGCAATATCTTCAACCAACAATCATAGTCATACTTCTTGAATTTAAAATTTTTAACCTCATGTTTTACAACTCATGATTTATGCTCTCATGTTTCTTAGTATACCCAGTCCTAAGAACACTTGTTGCATTATGTTTATTCTAGAAAGACAATTTATTCATGATCTAGTTGTTTGATATATGAAGTATTTCATGCCTATAATATCCTACTTACTTCACAGGCTCCATATTGAGTAGTACGATAAATATGTGTAATAATTGAGCAATACAACTCCTATATTTGATGCTTGTACTATAGTCCCTTAGTGAAATTCCTTAAGTTATGATTATAGTGGTGATAACAGTTGAGTAATGACTTATATAAGAGAGTATATATTCTTTATTATGAAAACTATGATGTGACAACTAGAGCTAAGGTTATAAGTGAAGAGGGAATAATGAGATAAACTTTGGTTGTGTGAACTCATGAGAGAGGGGATCTATGGTGTAAATATTTGTGAAAGTGACTGAAGATTCTGATTTTAGGTGATAAAATACTAAAAGAGAGTGTAGCAATGATAGATTATAATGTTTTTTAATAGATAAGCAGACCATTATACTATATGGCTAGTACTCCTTTATTCAAACTTGAGGTTATTTGATTATAGTGATAATATGGAGTAGCATTCTTAGAGGTATGTAGAGTATAGCATTTTGTAGATTACACAACCACGATCACACATGATGTAGCACCTTTTTAACAGTAAGTTAGGCTGGAACATGGAAGCACTATAGAGTTAGAGTCAAAATCTTATAGTTATGAGTTTCATTGTTTAATTCAAAGTGATAAATGATGAATTTTCGTATTCATAGGCTATTATATTTTAGAAGTTTCACTAAATCTAAAGGTTATTAGCCATATCATTTATGGTGGGTAGTACTTCTATTGCCATGTCCCGCAAAAAAACATATTTCATGTCATTTATCAATCTTAATCCATGCTTATGATATCCACAAGTTCATGACTTACATTATTATGATAATATTCTGTAGAACTCATATCCTTTATCATGTCTATGCCAAGTCTCATGTATCTCATAATTCATGCTTAAATAATTTATTAGATGATTTCATGAAACCTCTCGTGATATAAGAGAGTAAAATATGAATTCATTGTGTAAAGTTTCAATCCTTATGTCTTTCTTGTGGAGATCCAATAAGTCCATATCCATTATTCTAGGATGAATGATACCAAAGAGGAGATACTATAACATCTTAAACTTTTAACTAAGATTTGAACCATTCTTTGTACACAGATAGGTTCCAAACTCTATGATCTCCAATTTTATATAAATGTTATGATTAATTTCTTTGTATGCTGAGTGTTTTCGATGGGAACCATAGTCATAAGAAACATCTAACATAAAGTTAAATTTAGAGAATTTTGATTAATTGAGTTTTAGTGTATGTCTTTACATAAGTCAACTTTAAATGAGCATTTTCCTAGAATATGAAGAGTCACCACAACACATGTAGATCCCTTGAATGAGTAGGTCACTCATGTAGAGTTTTCGTCTTCCTTTCAAGTGTTGGCCCAAGCCATAACATCACAGGTCAACCAGTAGGAAGTTTCCCAAACCAATTAGAATTGAAATTATAGTACAACTAGTATTTCATATTTCATGAGGAAAAACCCACATGAGTTTTTTAGAACAAAAGTGGATGAGTATCCCCAAGCTTTAATTAATGCTATGTTGAAGATCACCTAGTTTATGAAGATTACTAGAACTGAGAGTGTAAAGTTGGCATCCTATCAGTTGAATGATATGGATCTTTTATAGTATAAGATGTGTAAGGATAATCATCGTGTGGGTGTAGCTATGGTTGTTGAGGATGAGTTTGTAATAGTTTTCTTGGACAGATTCTTTTTTTTTTTGAGTTGAGGAAGGAAGAGGTTGAGTAGTTCATTAACTTAAAGAAGAATTAGATGTCTGTTAAGGAGTATTCTCTCAAGTTTATTATTTTAAAGATATTCTCTAGAGATGGTTGCTAGGTCAAGGGCTTGAATGAGTAATTTTGTTTTAGGTAATTCTAATTTGGTGGTCAAGAAGTGTAGGGCTGCCATTCTTATTAGAGATAAGTATATCTTTTAACTTATAACTCATGCTCAACAGATTAAGGAAGAATATTTAAAAGAAAGAGAGAGAAAAAGAGTGAACAAGAAAGCAAGAACTAGTAATTTTGAGTTTTCTCAGTAGATGTCTATCGGTGGGAGTATTTTACTGTTCCATCAATGGTCACTAGCTCCAATACCTTTATTAGTTATCACTCTATCTCCTAAATCTAGGCAAGAGTTGAAGGGTTGAGCATCAGACATTAAGTCTCAAGTGAGAAACTGAGGGTCATACTTTTTTAATAAGGAATCAGTGTGGTAGGAACTACCCAGGGGAATGCTTGTTAGTTAGACATGGTTGTTTTGGTTGTGTACAAAATGGTAACTAGTTATAGTATTACTCTCTTTTCAATAGAGCAACAATAATATGGTCCTATGTAGTCTAATTTTTTTATAGCCCCAATAGGTCACCCCATTTGGTAGGGTGAATCTTCTAGTACGGGTGGTAATTAGTGCTAAAACCACTTTTATGCACTCTCTTTTCTTATACGATACATGTCACCAACAGGTCACCAAATATAGTCACTAATATGATACATGTTTTTTGTCATTATGTGTATGCTTTATTGAACCTAGGGTCTACTTGTCTTTTGTAACTCCATATGTAGTTTTTAAATTTGGTATTGTTCTTTAAAATCTCTTAGAACCCTTTTATATTTCCTCTCTAGTCGGCAAGTCACTAATACAAAAGGGAATATAGATATTTCAAAATTCTAGTCCTTTATAACACCATTATGACTGATCTAGTTGAGCTGGACATAGCATATTTTATTTCTATTCATGGCATGGATTGGTTGCATTCCTATTATGCCTCAGTCAATTATAGAACTAGAGTCATAAAATTTCAGTTTCTATGTGAATCTCCTTTAGAGTGGAAGAGTAGTGCTTCAATGCATATAGTTAGTTTTATATATAATTATAAGGCTAGAAAGATAATCTCTGAGGATGGCATTTATTATTTGGATGAGATTAAAAACTCTAAGTCTGAGACCATATCTCTTTAGTCAATTTTGATAGTTTGTAAGTTTCTAAAAGTGTTTCCTAAGGATCTACGTAGTGTCCCTCTCAAGTGATAGATTGACTTTGGGAAAGAGTTATTATAAATATGCATCCCATAGCCATTCCTCCTTAAAAGTTGGATCAAATTAAGATTAATTAATTGAAACTAAAGTTGAAAAAACTCTTAGATAAAGGCTTCATCTATTCTAGTATTTCTTCAGGGGGTGCTCTAGTCCTTTTTATGAAAAAGAAAGATGGTTTTCTCCAAATGTGAATTAATTATCATTAGTTGAACAAAGTCACAAATAAATAATAAATATCCAATCCCTTGGATTGATGACTTTTTCAATCCACTACAGGATGTAAATTATTTCTCTAAGATCGACCTCCAATCAGGTTACCATAAACTAAAAGTTCAAGCGTGTGACATTCTAAAGACAACGTTCAGAACATAGTATGGTTTCTATGAATTTATATTTATGTCTTTTGGACTAACAAATGCTCTTATAGCCTTTTTTGATTAAATCAATATGATATTCAAATATTATTTTTGAATGCTTGTCCCATCTTCTTATATGACATTCTTATTTACTCTCGATGTGAGATGAAGCATGAAAATCATTTGAGAGTTTTGTTGCAAACTCTCAAGGATCGTTTGTTGTTCTCTATGTTCAAAAAGTATGAGTTTTAGTTGAAATTTGTTGCTTTTCTTAAGTATGTTTTGTCTAGTGAGGGGGTTTAGGTAGTCTCTGAAAACAATGATGTAGTAAAAAATTGTCCTAGACCTATTTCTCTATCTAACATCAGGAGCTTTTGGGTTTAGTTCATTAATATAAGTGGTTTATTATGGGTTTCTCATCTATTACTTCTCTGTTGACTGATTGACTCAGAAAATGGCTAAGTTTAAAGAATTCAAAGCTTGTGAGAAGATATTTTAGGAGTTAACGTCTCGACTAACTTTTGCTCCAGTTTTGACTCTGTTAAAGTATTTAAATTAATTTGTAATTTATTGTGATACTTTTAAAGTTTCCCTTGGGTGTGTTTTGAGTCAACACAATAAGGTCATTTCTTATGATTCCAAATATCTTTAGGTTCATCAGAGGAATTTCCCAAATCATAATCTTGAGTTAGCAGTGGCAGTTTTTACCTTGAAGAACTAAAGACACTATTTGTATGGTGATGTCGATATGTTCACTACACATAAGAGCCTTTAATACATGTTCAATCTGAAAGATTTGGATCTTCAACAACGAAGGTGGCATAACCATTTTAAGGATTACAACATGTGTGTTCTTTATCATCCAAGTAAGGACAAATAGTGGCTGATGCTCTCAGATAGTTGTCCATGGGTTTTGTAGCTCATATTGATGAAAAAAAGGAAAGAATTGGATAAGGATGTTCATAGGATTGCTTGATTAAGGTTTCATCTTTTAGACTCAGATGATGGTGATATTATTGTCCGAACTGGTTCACAATTTTCTCTTGTAATAGAAGTTAAGGCAAAGAATTATAATGGCCCTATTTTTCTTAAGTGGAAAGAAGCTATGGATGATAAAAATAGTGGTTTTCTTCCAAGGAGGAGATGGTGATCTTTTTTATCAGGGTCAATTTGTTATTCCTGATGTGGATTACTTAAAATAGCAAATATTGTCAGACGCTCATGTAATACCCCGGGAAATTTTTGGTTGAAATTTTGTGCGTAAACATGTTGGGTTCTATTTTCTAGAATGAATTATAAATTTTTCATGCAGAATTTCTTAGATTATGACCCACCATTGTGTAGAGTATCAAATAATCTTTCCAATGATATATGGATCATCCAAAATGGACACCCGAGCAACGAGTTATGAACATTCCGATCGAATCGTGAATAGTAGTAGACAGTAAAACGTGCAGGAAAAAGTACTGAGGCCTGGCGTATTTTTTCTCCAAATTGAAACAATCATAACTCCTTGTACATAATGTTTTAGGTGATCTACTATATATCAATAGAAAGCTCTACGAGTCCTCTTTCTAATGAAATTGGTTTCATCCAATTTGTCTATCGGAGCAAAAGGTTATGGTCGATCTACTTCAGCCTATCAAAAGCAAATTTTTGGATCAACTTCAAATGATTATAAATCCTCGTAAACAATGATTTGGGTGACATACTATATATCAATGGAAAGATATGAGAGTCGTTTTTCTAATGAAATTGGTTTCATTCAATTTGGATATCGAAGTAAAACGTTATGGTTGATCTACTTCAGACTATCAAAACAGTCTACCAAAGGACAGATTCGAGAATTATTTGATTTTTAGGGAATTTTGGTCATTTACCCTCACCCAAAATCCGTCCAAACCTATATTAAAGCCTATTAGAAGCGTTATATGTTATATTTCATCAAATTCACTCAAAAAGAAAATCCTAAGCTCCTACATCCAACTTCAAGAACCTCCAAAGTTCACCATTAATTCTGCAAATTTATTCAAGATTCCAAGTTCCTAGTTCAAGAACTCCAAGAACCATCATTCAAAGGCACGATTAACATCTCAAAAATGAGTATTGATCTAAAGTTCATCATTCAAGGTATGTGGGGGTTTTCAACAAGAACTCTCCGTCGTTCTTGTGCCCAAAAGTAATTTTCTTTATAAAGGCATGATTTTTATTTGATTTTTACGAATTTGAAGCATGAACCCATATCTTATGATGATTATTATGAAATCTTGATGTTTATGATTTTGAAATATGAATTTACATGTGTGGAGATATAAAACATGAATCTTGAACGATATTTATCATGATTTTGATATTTGGGTCGTGAATTCCTATTGGAAATTGTGTTTTTTTTAGAAAGTGTGTGTTATAAGCACGTTGATGTTGAATATTTGAGATATTTTGAATGATTTTACCTTTTGGTCTTAATGGAGTTGTTTTGAACTCGAGTGTGAAAGAAATTCACAACGTGGTTGGTTTTGATAGATGGAAAGCATGATAGCTCCCGATGTATATTTATATATTACTGAAATTGTTTTGTTGTGAATTGTCTATGAAATGATATGAGCTAAGTCCAGGAGAAATCTTTAGCACTGAGTGCGAGGTATAAAGTGACCTTACTTTCCTAGAACAATGTTCCCCTATAGGAGTGAGCCTGAGGCTAATTTATATAGTGATCACTAGTTTGTGTGGATTTCATATCGATAGTCCTACTCCGATGGCAAGGATAGGACGACTCTCCCCAATGTGGGTTTTACGTTGGACTCCATGTAGCTCACATGGTTTATGTTGGTTATAGGATCTCCCAGTGTATGTGTGTTTCCTTGTGTCTATGGTGAATGGTGAAGTGATTTGAAAGTGGAATTGTAAAAGTTATTCTTTCAGAAGATTTAAATGATATTTACATTATGAGAATTGATATTCTTGATGAACTGAAAGTGATTGACAAATTATATGATGACTCACATGTGTTATTGTACTTATTTCATCCTCTCATGATTATGATGATTTTCTTCGGGCTATGTGAGTCTTTCATACATCTTGCATATTTCTTATAAATATTTATGATGATGATGTTTATAAAACTGAATACACCCCTATATACTCAGTTCCTTTCCATGGTAATAACCCACATCTTCGGATGTGGGCTGCATTTTCTTGTAATGTAGGTTCAGGTGCTCAGTTCCAGGTTTGATAGTGATTCTTCAGGCATGCTGTTCTACATCTTCTGTTGTGGTGAGTCCTCATGTTCCAAGGCCGTGATGTCTGATGTTGGTTTTACGGAATTATTTACATTTGATAACTAAGTATAAGTCAGTTGGGGCATGTCTCAATGGCTCGCTGGTTTTATTGATTTTTTTATAGGCTTGTCAGACTAGTATAGATGTTGGGAGTTGACTAATAAGTCGTATTTTGTTATCTTGATGAAATTCTTTTATTCTTGGATGGTGATTACTCTATTGATATTTGAGGGTTATTGATGGAAACCCCGTTGATTCGTGCTGAATTAATAGCTCAAAGGGTTAGCTTGGGGCTACTCGTAGCCTCAAGCACCATGTGATGCTTTAGGACTAATTTTTGGGGTGTTACAAACTTGGTATCAGAGCCTAAGGTTTTAAGGTATCCTAGGGAGTCTGACAAGCTGCGTTAAGTAGAGTCTTGATCATCGGTGTGTAGCACGCCACATCTATGAGCAAGAGGCTACAAGAAGTTTTAGGAAAAACTGTGATTCTTTCTTTCAGAAGTCTATCGTGCTTAAAGTGTCTCTCTCTACTATTGATTCGTGCTCTTCTCTTTCAGAAATATGCCTCCACGTCGAGCGAGAAGAAATAATGATGGTGAGCAACCTTAACCCACTGAGTTGAAAAACCTTGCTTATGACTGAGTTGTTTCTTGGAGGAAAGGTAAAGGTGAGGGAGTTGTCCCTACAACTTGGTAAGAGTTTTAGGATGTATTCCTGGATAAGTTTTTCCCTTTGGAGATAAGGGAGGCGAAGGTGGAAGAGTTTATGAACCTGCGACAGGGCTCTATGACTGTTAGGGAGTACTGTCTAAAGTTAAATCAGTTGGCCAAGTATGCTCCTACCTTAGTGGTTGATAATCGGGCTAGTATGAGTAAGTTTGTGACTGGAGTGTCTAGTTATGTGGTTAAGGAGTGTAGGTCTGCTATGTTGAATAGTGAGATGAATCTTTCTAGGCTGATGACTCATGCCCAATAGATTGAGGCAGAAAAGATTAAGGAGAGAGATAGAATGAGAGGGAATAAGAGAGCTAGGTTCGAGCAGCACGGACAGGGTCAGACTAGATCACAGTGAGAGAGTCACCCTCAGTATCAAGATCATTCGACTATGCCAGCATCGTCATCTGCTAGTGCTACCATGCCTAGAGATAGGCAGGAGCAAGGTAGCAGGTCATATGCATCCAGGTCCCAGTACAGTGCTGGCAGTAAGCAAAAATTGTCCCCTGTATCTTAAGTGTGGTAGGGCTCATTCAGGTGAGTGTTAGGGTGAGAAGAGGGGTTGTTTCTGGTGTGGTGACATGGGTCACAGAGTTAGAGATTGTCCACAAGATGGACAAGGGCATCGTGACTATCGCCCTCAGACCCAGACTCAGACTGTTAGTGCTCCAGTTCCAGCGACTCGCCCAGCCCCAGCTCAAGGCGCCTCTTCTAGCAATGCTAGCGAGCAGCACCGAAATAGATTATATTCTTTACCGTCCCACCAGGAACAGGAGGAATCTCCCGATGTTATTATTGGTATGCTTCATATATTTTAGTTTGATGTGTATACTTTGTTGGATCCTGGATCCAGTTTCTCATATGTTACAGCTTTGATTGCTGTAAATTTTGAAATGAGTCCTGAGATAATTCCTGAGCCTATCCTAGTTTCTACCCCAGTAGGTGATTCGATTGTTACCCAGAAAGTGTATAAAAAGTGTCCTGTTATCATTCTTCATAGAGTCTTGTTGGCTGATCTGATTGAGTTAGACATGGTAGATTTTGATGTGATTTTGGGTATGGACTGGTTGTATTCTTCTTATGCCTCTATTGATTGTCGGACCCGAGTGGTCAAGTTTTAGTTTCTGAGTGCATTCGTGTTTGAGTGGTCTGGGAATTCTGTGTTACCCAAGAGTCATTTTATCTCTTACCTCAAAGCTAGAAATCTTATTTCCAAGGGGTGTATTTATCATTTGGTTAGAGTCAAAGACACTAAGTCTGAGACTCTAACTCTCCAGTTTGTTAACGTCATCAATGAGTTTTCTGAGGTCTTTTCGGATGATCTCCCAGGGATACCTCTTGATAGAGAGATAGAGTTCAGGAATGATCTTTTTCTCGATACTCAGCCCATTTCTATTCCTCCTTACCATATGGCCCCTGCAGAACTTAAGGAGTTGAAAGAGCAACTCAAAGATCTACTAGATAAGGGTTTCAAAAGGCCCAGTGTTTCTCCTTGGGGTGCTTCTGTGTTGTTTGAGAGAAATAAAGATGGCTCTTTGCGTATGTGCATTGATTTTCGCCAACTGAATAAAGTCACCATAAAAAATAAGTACCCCCTTCTGAGAATAGATGATTCGTTTGACCAATTTCAAGGTGCAAGTTATTTCTCAAAGATAGACCTTCGTTCCGGCTATCATCAACTCAAAGTTAGGGAGTGTGACATCCCAAAAACTGCTTTCTGAACTCGTTGTGGCCATTTAGAGTTTTTTGTTATGTCTTTTGGGTTAACTAATGCCCCAGCAGCTTTCATGGACCTCATGAATCGAGTGTTCAGACCATATCTGGATATGTTTGTCATAGTGTTCATCGATGATATACTGGTGTACTCTCGTAGTGAGGATGAACATTCTGATCATCTTTGAACTATCTTGGAAACCCTTAGAGATCACAAGTTGTTTGCCAAATTCAGTAAGTGTGAGTTTTGGCTAAGGTCAGTTGCTTTTCTGGGTCATATCATTTCTTTCGAGGGTATTAGAGTTGATCCCCAAAAGACCAAAGCTATTAGAAATTGGCCTAGACCTATTTCTTCGACTGATATCTAAAGTTTCTTAGGTTTAGCTGGCTATTACCATCATTTTGTTGAGGGTTTCTACTCTATAGCATCTCCTATGACTCAATTGACCCAAAAGAAAGTGAATTTCTTGTGGTCCAAATTTTGTGAGAAGAGTTTTCAGGAGTTGAAGACTCGACTCACTTCAGCCCTTGTTTTGACTTTGCCTGATGGTGTTGATGGTTTTGTGGTATACTGTGATGCTTTGAGAGTTGGGTTGGGTTATGTATTGATACAGAAGGGTAAGGTGATAGCTTATGCTTCTAGAAAGTTGAAAGCCCATGAGAAAAATTACCTCACCCATGACCTTGAGTTGGCTGCTGTTGTGTTTGCTTTGAAAATCTGGAGACACTATTTGTATGGTGTCCATGTTGATGTTTTCACTGATCATAAGAGTCTGCAGTATGTGTTTACCCAGAGAGAATTGAATCTTAGGCAGAGACGATGGTTAGAATTGTTAAACGACTATGATATAAGTGTGTTGTACCATCCGACCAAGGCTAATATTATAGCAGATGCCCTAAGTAGAGTGTCCATGGGTAGTGTTTCGCATGTGGTAGAAGGTAAAAAAGAGTTGGGTTGTGATGTACATCGTTTGGCTAGATTGGGGGTTAGGTTGTTTGACTCTGCTGAAGGTAGTATAGGGGTTCAGAGTAGTTCTGAATCCTCCTTGGTTTCAGAAGTGAAGGAAAAGCAATACTTAGATGCTAGTTTGGTCAGACTGAAGGAGTCAGTCAAGGACCAAAAAGTAGAGGTTTTCCCCCAAGAAAGAGATGGTGTGTTGAGATTGCAGGGTAGCTTGTGTGTCCTGGATGTTGATGATCTGAGATAGAGAATTATGGTTGAAGCACATGGGGTGCGATATTTTATTCATCTTGGTGCCACCAAGATGTACCGAGACTTGCAGGAAATCTATTGGTGGAGTGGCATAAAGAAAGGTATAGCAGCGTTTGTAGCTAAGTGTGCAACATGCCAACAGGTTAAGGTTGAACACCAAAGACCTGGTGGTATGATGCAAGAGTTTATAATTCCCACCTGGAAGTGGGAAGAGATAAATATGGACTTCGTGATTGGTTTACCTCCTTCCCAATGCCATCATGATTCCATTTGGGTTGTGGTTGATAGGTTGACTAAGTCTACTCATTTCTTGCCTGTTCATACTTTGTATACTCTGAGGATTACGCTAGATTGTATATCCAAGAGCTAGTCAGACTGCATGGAGTTCCCTTATCTATCATTTCGGATAGGGGTACTCAGTTTACTTCACAATTTTGGAAAGCTTTTCAGAAGGGTCTTGGTACCCAAGTGCTTTTGAGTTCTGCTTTTCATCCGCAGACCGATGGTTAGGCTGAGCGGACCATCCAGACCTTAGAGGATATGTTGAGAGCTTGTGTACTTGACTTTAAGGGAAGTTGGGATGATCACTTACCGTTGATAGAGTTTGCTTACAATAACAATTTCCACTCTAGTATTGGCATGGCTCCATTTGAAGCCTTATATGGGAAGAAGTGTAGATTACTCATAGATTGGTTTGAGGTGGGTGAAGCATCTGTGAGTGGTCCTGATTTGGTATTTGTGGCTATGGAAAAAGTTAAGTTGATTAGGGAAAGGTTGAAAACTGCGTAGAGTCGTCAGAAGTCATATGCGGATGTTAGAAGGAGAGACCTTGAGTTTGAAGTTGGTGACCTAGTGTATCTGAAAATTTCACCATGAGGGGGGTGAAGAGATTCAGAAAGAAGGAGAAGCTTAGTCTCCGTTATGTTGGTCCTTACAAAATTCTTAGCCGTGTTGGTAAGGTAGCTTATGAGGTCGAGTTTCCTGATGATTTATCCTCTGTTCATCCAATATTCCATGTCTCTATGCTTAGAAAGCATATTGGCAATGTTGTGGTAGTGGATTCCTCTGTGAGTGCTGACATTTAAGAAAATCATTCTTTTGATGAGATTCCTGTTGAGATTCTTGATTTCAGTGTCTGAAGACTAAGGAACAAAGAAGTTCCCTTGGTCAAGATGTTGTGGTGAAATCAATCTATTGAGGGTGTAACTTGGGAAGCTGAGGTGAATATGCGATCCAAGTACCCACACCTATTTTTTGTGAACTCCGATCAAGCCGAAGGTACCGTTCTTTCCTAAATCATGCACTTTTGATAAAAGTTGCAGCTGTTCAGCTGTCATTTATTATGTGTTTAGCTGTAGTTTCTTGAATTTATGCATTCTATGTTGCATTCAGAGTGAGAAATGATGTGATGATGAGTCTAACGAATGGTTAGCTGTATGCTCTATTCCCTATCTAATCTTGTCATGTCTAGCATAATTCGAGGACGAATGTTTCCAAGGGGGGGGATGATGTAATACCCCGGGAAATTTTTCGTTGAAATTTTGTGCGTAAATATGTTGGGTTCTATCTTCTAGAATGAATTATAAATTTTTCGTCTGGAATGTCTTTGATTATGACCCACCGTTGCGTAGAGTATCAAATAGTCTTTCCAACGATATATGGATCATCCAAAATGGACACCTGAGCGACGAGTTATAAACATTCCGATCGAACCGTGAATAGTAGTGGACAGTAAAACGTGCAGGAAAAAGTACTGAGGCCTGCCGTATTTTTTCTCCAACTTTAAACGATCATAACTCCTTGTACATAATGATTTGGGTGATCTACTATATATCAACGGAAAGATATGAGAGTCCTCTTTCTAATGAAATTGGTTTCATCCAATTTGGATATCGAAGTAAAACGTTATGGTTGATCTACATCAGACTATCAAAACAGTCCACCAATGGACAGATTCAAGAATTATTTGATTTGTAGGGGTGTTTTGGTCATTCCCCCTCACCCAAAATCCATCCAAACCCTATATTAAAGCCTATTAGAAGTGTTATATGTTATATTTCATCAAATTTACTCAAAAAGACAACCCTAAGCTCCTACATCCAACTTTAAGAACCTCCAAAGTTCACCATTAATTCTGCCAATTTATTCAAGATTCCAAGTTCCTAGTTCAAGAACTTCAAGAACCATCATTCAAAGGCACGATTAACATCTCAAAAATGAGTATTGATCTAAAGTTCATCATTCAAGGTATGTGGGGTTTTTCATCAAGAACTCTCTTTCGTTCTTGTGCCCAAAAGTAATTTTCTTTACAAATGCATGATTTTTATTTAATTTTTACGAATTTGAAGCATGAACCCATATCTTATGATGATTATTATGAAATCTTGATGTTTATGATTTTGAAATATGAATTTACATGTGTGGAGATATAAAGCGTGAATCTTGAACGATATTTATCATGATTTTGATATTTGGGTCGTGAATCTCTATTGAAAATTATGTTCTTTTTAGAAAATGTGTTTTATAAGCATGTTGATGTGGAATATTTGAGATATTTTGAATGATTTGACCTTTTGATCTTACTGGAGTTCTTTTGAACTTGAGTGTGAAAGAAATCCACAATGTGGTTGATTTTGATTGATGAGAAGCATGATGGCTCCCGATGTATATTTATATATTACTAAAATTATTTTGTTGTGGATTGTCTTTGAAATGATCTAAGCAAAGTCTGAAAGAAATCTTTAGCACCGAGTGGGAGTTATAAAGCGACCTTACTTCCCTAGAACTACGTGCCCCCGTAGGAGTGAGCCTGAGGCTGATTTATATAGTGATCACTAGTTTGTATGGATTTGATATCGATAGTCCTACTCCAATGGAAAGGATAGGATAGCTCTCCCCAACGTGGGTTGTACGTTGGACTCCATGTAGCTCACATGGTTTATGTCAGTTATAGGATCTCCCAGTGTGTGTGTGTTTCCTTATGTCTATGGTGAATGGTGAAGTGATTTGAAAGTGGAATTATGAAAGTTATTCTTTCGAAAGCTTTAAATGATATTTACATTATGAGAATTGATATTCTTGATGAACTGAAAGTGATTGACAAATTATATGCTGACTCACATGTGTTATTGTACTTATTTCATCCTATTATGGTTATGATGATTTTCTTCGGGTTATGTGAGTCTTTCATACATCCTGCATATTTCTTATAAATATTTATGATGATGATGTTTATAAAACTGCATACACCCCCATATACTCAGTTCATTTCTATGGTACTGACCCACATCTTTAGGTGCTCAGTTCCAGGTTTGATAGTGATTCTTCAGGCATGCTGTTCTACATCCTCTGTCGTAGTGAGTCCTCATATTCCGAGGACATGATATCTGATGTTGGTTTCACGGAATTATTTACATTTTATAACTGAGTATGAGTCAGTTGGGGCATATCTCAATGGCTCGCTGGTTTTATTGATTTTCTTATAGGCTTCTCAGACTAGCATAGATGTTGGGAGTTGACTAATAAGTCATATTTTGTTATTTTTCTAAAATTATTTTATTCTTGGATGATTATTACTCTGTTGATATTTGGTGTTATTTATGGAAACCCCGTTGATTCGTGTTGACTTGAATGAAAATGGCTCAAAGGGTTAGCTTGGGGATACTCGTAGCCTCAAGCACCGTGTGATGCTTCGGGACCTATTTTTAGGGTGTTACAGCTCAGATCTCTCAATATTCTATTCATCTAGGTGACATAATATGTACCATGATCTATGAGAAGTTCACTAGTGGAATGGCATAAAGAGAGATATTGCAGATTTTATAGTTGTGTCCTAATTTCCAATAGGTGAAGATAGAGAAAAAAATTAAGATTATGACTTCAGACATCAACCTTGGAATTCAGAGATGAATTATATGGACTACATCACATGTTTACCTTGCATGTGATTATAGTAGATAGAATGAATAAGCTGGTTCAATTCTTTCTAGCTAAGACTACAAACTTAACATATTACTATGCCAAACTTTACATTAGTGAGTTGGTCTGGTTTCATGAAATCCCCTTGTCTATTATCTTAAATAAGGGCACTCAGTTAATATCTCTGTTCTTGAAGTCTTTCCGGAAGGGTATTGATACTTGAGAAGACCTCAGCAAATAATTCACCCACTGATAGATGGTCAGGCAGAGTTGACCATTAAGATTTTAGAGAATTTGTTAGGAGCTTACATGATAGATATCAAAAGGTAATTGGGATTATCATATGTCTCTTATACATTTTTCTTGAAATAACAATTTCAATTCTAGCATCCAGATGACTCTATTTGAGGTACTTTATAGGCAAAGATGCTATAATAACCCAAATGATCATCACAATAAAACAGAGTATGAACTTTGCTTAACTTATTTTAGAATCTTTTTAAGAAAATTTAAGGTGGGCCTAGTTTAGGAGAGTTTTGAGGATGTGATAGTCTAAGGAAATCTAGTTAGAAATAGAGTGTTAGCTGGATTGTTTGATTTAATATTGTGGTAGAGAACAAGTTTAGAAAGTGTAGCAACATTTGTTGTCTAAAATGGATTAATAGAATAGTTATAAAGATTACTATGAAAGGGTTAGTTGGAATGACAGCTGCTACAGCAGTATCTTTACCATCATAGCAATAAAAATGTAGAATTCAAAATTTTAAAAACCAGAAAACTCATTTCCATTCTGACTATTCCAAAAATAAGTAGAGGCTTAATAAGGGCTAATATTCTGTACTTTTAGGGGTTTTCATCTTTGGAGGTAAGAATTCTACTTTTTAAACTTGAATTACTTCCTATAATCCTTTGAAATAGCTATAATCATCTTCATGGTAGAAATTAATATTTAGCTCTAACTTACAAACTAAAGATAAATTTATGGGAGTTTGAGTAAATTTAGTTGGTAATGATCTTAGGGTGTTAGAAAATACATAATTAGGTAGAACTATTGTTGTTCATGCTGAAATATGAAGATTGCATATGATACAAAAGGTAGAAAATCCTAAGATGTTGAACTAGGGAAATTTTATAATTTATATGAATAATCACAGGTCTTAACGATGGAAAGATGAGATTACTGAAATAAGTGTAGAAATTATTGTTTATGGATCTAGAAGGGGTTGAATGTGAGAGAAAATATAAGTTTTATGACTTCTAGTAGTTCGACCAAGGAATTGAGGTTGGTTAATGTTTATTTTAAGAAAAAGAATTATTTGAATCTATACTTATATGTAAATTAAGTGTTTGTAATTGCCTTCGAGAACTACTTGTGATTATTGTCTGTATTTGCATTATCATTAATATTGATGGTGAACATTATGATATGGTAGAGATAAGTTGATGATATTGATAATGAAATTAAGATCATGAATATAATGATGTTGAGAACGATATTGATGATGATGATGAGGTAGTAGACGATGATGATATTGAAATGAAAAAGAAATTATACATAGATCTTGTGTACATACATTCATCATATGCATTTGAAAGTAAAAAATTGTAATTGTGAGCTTGTAATATTTTGAAGTGAAGTGTCATCTATGATTGATTGTCTATGATGATAAGTTTTGTCTTGATAGTTGTTACTTATATTTGATTAGCCTATTTTTATAGTGTTGAGTTGAGTCGATCTATGAAACCTACTAGTACTTAGTTGATATAATGATACTACTTGTTCTCTTCTTTTTATTTAGTGTAGAGAGTGTTCAAATATTTAAGATGAGACCTCAACTCTAGCCGACATTTACAGACTTCTATTGATGGGTGAGCACCATGACTGGGTATCTATTGAGTCTTCTCATCTTTATGTATGTACCTTGTTTTGGGACTAAAATATTTTCTTTATGTTTGTTTTTTTAGATGACCCATTGGACTTATGTTCTTACTTGTACAATGAAGTTAGGTCCCAAGGTTATAATAAGTAGAGAGATTCTGCACCTCTTTAGTTAGTTATGATAACTGCCTATGTTTGGATTTTATTTTTGTTTATTGTTATTATGTTTAATGATTTCAAATTAAAATTGGTTGAAAATAACTTGTGAAGTGTTGGACTTAGTTAGTAAGGGCCGAGTTAGATGGTTCTCTCACCATAGTGCTAGGGTGGGTATTAATCATGAACACATGGTTTATGAGAAAAAATAGTATTAGAGCTAGGTTTGTATTCTTATTGTATATGGACAGGTCTAGTGGAATCTAGTATAATTGTTAGGAGATGTTTGTACTATGCATCAATAGGCTATATGACTTTAGGAAACAAAAACTCATTCCTTCTTCCTTTCATGCTATTACTTTATTCCTATTGGTATCTAGTGATTCAAATTGGTATCTAACTCATTCAATCTTAATTTTTAGATAGTGAATATTCATTCCATCAGAGTAGCAACAACAATATATGTACCTACCCCTAGAGCTACTATTTGATGCAAGCCTTAAGTGAGGGGCAGGGCAAGGAGAAAAGGAAAAAAGGAATCACCTATCAGTAGTGGATCCTAAACAACCAAAAAACTATCTAGACTGAGAACACCATCCCCTACCCACTTTAAAATGCTCTACAGTTAGCTTAGAATGAGGATGTGGTAAGTGAGAAAGAAAAAGTAGTGGTTTAAATGCATATAATGCCTATGAAGAATGGTGTAGCTCAGGTTCCTATATAGAATAGTGTAGCTAAAGTGACTATGACCATAGAGTTGATTCAATAGTGTGTTAGGGTTTTTGAGTAATTTTGCTGGCATCGGTACTACTCGACTCATTCTTACATTTTTTACCCTAGCTTTGAAGTATGTAGCTACTGTAGCACCTAGGATAGATGGTGCCTCTAATACCAGAGTGTTTCCCCAATATTTTTTGGGGCCAGTGATGATTAACGATGAGCATAAACATGTTTATAAGTTTATGAAGATGAAACCCCAACATTCAAGGATATTAAGTCTAAGGATTCATTAGAGTATTAATTGATTGTCATGAGCATCTGCATAAGATAGGTGTGGTATGGAATTTATATATTTTTAGTTGCACTTTGAGAACTAGCAATGGTGGAGTTCCTTTATTGAATGTAATGTTGCCTTACCTCCACTTAATTGGACTCCGTTCCGAAATGTATTTATTGAAAGTATGTCCCTTTCACTTATTACGGTCAAAAGAATAATGAGTTTTCAAAGTTGGAGTAGGGTGATATTATGGTGGCATCCTTTGAGGCCAAGTCTCATTCCTTATCCCATTATGCACTTCAGTTGATTACTTGAGAGAAAGATAAAATCAGGTACTTTGTGAAAGGTTTGATTAGCTATCCAAATGGTTACTTTGTTAGTGGTAGCTTCGAGAAAGTATTTCAAAGATGTCGTTTAGTTTTTTAAGAAGGCTCAATCTATCTAAAAGCAAGGATAGGTAAATTCTACGAAAAATAATGCCAAGACATCTAGTTAGTTTAGTGGTACTTATTCAAAAAGTCATTGTTCATAGGGTTATTCATCCTGTCCTTACTATCCAGTTATGTCTGTGTTTGTATGATAACCTTCTAGGTTAGTAATCAGCCTTCTTAGATAGGTAACTATACACTTTAATCATCTTTAGTTTAGAGGCCTACTTTGAGAATTAGATTCTATGAGTGTGGGTCTTTTGCCAGATCAAAAGGTTTTTTCCAATTTCTAATTTGCTGGCCGATTGATACAATAACAAACGTATAGTGTGATAGTTCCAATAGGTCAAGGTATTGTAAAAAATTATAGGGTTCGTCCACAGGGAGGGCTTGTTGGTCAGGCTATAGGTAGGGGTAGTTATCGAGCCAACCGAGATAGAAGACATGCTGGTAGAGGTAGTTCTCAGACTTGTTAAGGTGGAGGTCAGGGTGATGACAAGGTTCATATTTATGGTGTTGTAGCCTATCTTAATGTGGAAACTTCTGAAGTTGTGAAAACAGGTACCATTCTTTTTTATGATCGTATATCTTCGGTATTTTTTATTTTGAGTTTATTTTCTCATTTATGTCTATGATATTTGCTTTGTCCTGGGATTTAGACTATGAATATCTTGATACTCCTATGCATTTATATATACTAATTGTGGTGTCTGTATGCATTGATCAAGTTTATTTAGCGTGTATTGTGACGTTTATGTAGTATAACACATTAGTAGACTTAGAGATCTTAGATATGTTGTATTTTAATATTATCTTAGGGATGAGTTGATTATTTCCTTATTGTTCCATTCTTGATTGTTATGCTAAGACTGTCACTATAGCTATGCCAACGATGGAAATGTTAGAGTGGGAAGGTACCTTTAAGCTAACTTTTCTAAGAAGTTTGTTTGCTATTCGAGCCTAGAAATTGGTTAAGTAGGGGTACATGACATTGATAGATTATTTTTTGGAGGAAAATTTAGTAGTGTCTCCTACAGCTTTAGTTTCGTAGTGTGTGAATTCTTAGAAATATTTCCTGATGATCTTCTTGCTATGCCTCTGTAACGCCTCGAAAAACGGGTCCTAGAGCGTCACACAGTGCTTGAGGCTACGAGTAGCCCCAAGCTAACCCTTTGAGCCACTTTCATTCATTTCAACACAAATCAACGGGGTTTCCATAAATAACCCTCAAATATCAACAGTGTAATCATCATCCAAGAATAAAAAAATTTCAGAAAGATAACAAAATACGACTTATTAGTCAACTCCCAACATCTATACTAGTCTGACAAACCTTTAAGAAAATCAATAAAACCAGCGAGCCATTGAGACATGCCCCAACTGACTCATACTCAGTTATCAAATGTAAACAATTCCGTGCAACCAACATCAGACATCACGTCCTCGGAACATGAGGACTCACCACAACAGAGGATGTAGAACAGTGTGCCTGAAAAATCACTGTCGAACCTAGAACTGAGCACCTGAACCTACATTCCGAGAAAATGTAGCCCACATTCGAAGATGTGGGTCAGTACCATGGAAAGAAACCGAGTATATGGGGGTGTATGCAGTTGTATAAACATCATCATCATAAATATTTATAAGAAATATGCAGGATGTATGAAAGACTCACATAGCCCGAAGAAAATCATCATAATCATGAGAGGATGAAATAAGTACAATAACACATGTGAGTCATCTTATAATTTGTCAATCACTTTCAGTTCATCAAGAATATCAATTCTCATAATGTAAATATCATTTAAATCTTTCGAAAGTATAACTTTCACAATTCTACTTTCAAATCACTTCACCATTCACCATAGACACAAGGAAACACACAGACACTGGGAGATCCTATAACCGACATAAACCATGTGAGCTACATGGAGTCTAACGTACAACCCATGTTGGGGAGAGCCATCCTATCCTTGCCATCAAAGTAGGACTATCGATGTCAAATCCACACAAACTAGTGATCATTGTATAAATCAGCCTCAGGCTCACTCCTACGGGGGCACATTGTTCTAGGGAAGTAAGGTCGCTTTATACCTCCCACTCGGTGCTAAATATTTCTCCCGGACTTAGCTCAGATCATTTCAAAGATAATCCACAACAAAACAATTTCAGTAATATATAAATATACATCAGGAGCCATCATGCTTCCCATCTATCAAAATCAGCCAGGTTGTGGATTTCTTTCACACTCGAGTTCAAACCAACTCCATTAAGATCAAAAGTTCAAATCATTCAAAATATCTCAAATATTCAACATCAACGTGCTTATAACACACACTTTCTAAAAAAACACAATTTCCAATGAGGATTCACGACCCAAATATCAAAATCATGATAAATATCATTCAAGATTCATGCTTTATATCTCCACACATGTAAATTCATCTTTCAAAATCAGAAACATCAATATTTCATAATAATCATCATAAGATATGGGTTCATGCTTCAAATTCATAAAAATCAAATAAAAATCATGCCTTTGTAAAGAAAATTACTTTTGGGCACAACAACGAAAGAGAGTTCTTGTTGAAAAACCCCACATACCTTGAATGATGAACTTTAGATCGATACTAATTTTTGAGATGTTAATCATGCTTTTGAATGATGGTTCTTGGAGTTCTTGAACTAGGAACTTGGAATCTTGAATAAATTTGCAGAATTAATGGTGAACTTTGGAGGTTCTTGAAGTTGGATATAGGAGCTTAGGGTTTTCTTTTTTAGGAAATTTGATGAAATATAATATATAATGATTCTAATAGGCTTTAATATAAGGTTTGGACGGATTTTGGGTGAGGGAAAATGACCAAAACGCCCCTAAAAATTAAATGATTCTCGAATCTGTCCTTTGGTGGACTGTTTTGATAGTCTGAAGTAGATCAACCATAACATTTTACTTCGATATCCAAATTGGATGAAACCAATTTCATTAGAAAGAGGACTCTCATATATTTCCGTTGATATATAGTATCTCACCCAGATCATTATGTACGAAGAGTTATGATGGTTTGAATTTGGAGCAAAAATACGCCAGGCCTCAGTTCGATCAGAATGTTCATAACTCGTCACTCGGGTGTCCATTCACTACTATTCACAGTTCGATCAGAATGTTCATAACTCGTCACTCGGGTGTCCATTTTGGATGATCCACATATCATTGGAAATCTTATTCGATACTCTACGCAATTATGGGTCATAATCTAAGACATTTTGTATGAAAAATTTATAATTCATTCTAGAAAATAGAACCCAACACGTTTACACACAAAATTTCAACGAAAAATTTCTCGGGGTATTACATCCTTGAGACTATGAGTTTGAATTTTGTAGAGACTTAGAGCCAAGAACCCACCCTATCTCTATCCCTTTTTATCATATGGAACCAACGAAGTTAAGGGAATTGAAGTCCCAATTGAAAAAAATATTAGGGAATGGTTTTATTCGTGCATTTATATTTCATAGGGGCGCTCCTATTTTGTTTGTGAAAAAGAAAGATGGTACTATACGGATGTTCATAGACTATTGTTAGTTGAATAAGGTGACTATCTGCAACAAGTATCTTTTGCCTATGACAAATTATCTATTCGACAGTTGTTGGGAGATGCAGTGCTTTCTAAAATTAATCTGAGTTCATGGTACCATCAGCTTAAGATTAAGGTAGAATGCATCCAAATGACTACTTTTCGAATTCATTATGGGTATTATAAGTTTTTTGTTATTTCTTATGGTTTAAATAATGTTCCAACTACTTTTAGGTGTATGATGAATGGGCTTTTAAAACTTTTTTGGATTCTTTCCTAATTGTTTTCACTAATGATATTTCAGTTTACTCAAATAGTAAAGAGGAGCATGAAACTCAATTGCGTATAGTGTTGTGATTGATTAAAGAGAAGCAATTATATGCTAAATACTCAAAGTTTTAATATTAGTTGTCTTCGGTGTCCTTCTTGGGAAAAGTGGTATCTAGAAAGAGGTGATGTTAGATCTACTGAAAGGTGAAGCTATTAAAAATTGGCTACAAAGACAAATGTCATCGAACTTCATAGTTTTATGTGGTTGACCAGCTGCAACTATCAATTTGTCAAAGGGTTTGCATCTATTACTTCACATATGACCTACCTGGCAAAGAAAGAGGTTCTGTTGTGTATAATTACAAGTGTAAGTAGATCATCCAAATGCTTAAATTTATGTTGACTTTTTCCCAAATTCTTTCCATGCCTATTGAAGGTAAGGATTTAATTTTTTTTATGCTTCACGATTGGTTAGGTGTTGTTTTAATGTAGGGTTATAATGTGATTTCTTACGCTTCAAAATAGTCAAAGCCTTATAACAATAACTATCCCACTTATGAATTGGAATTGGTAGTTGTGATCTTTGTTTTAAAGATATAGAGAAACTACCTCATGGGGTGATGTACGGTGTGTTCACACTATTGGAAATTACCTTTATGGTAACGGTTGCAAAACCGTTGCAATAGAAAATAAAAACATTGCCATAGATCTACCGCAACGCTTCAACAAGTGTTCTATAGGTGGGCATTGCGATAGGTCTATGGCAACGGTTTATGCAACTGTTGTCTGAAACCATCGCAATAGGTCAAACTATGGTGATGGTCGTCTGAAAACATCGCCATATGTCAAGCTATGGCAATGGCTATTTTTTGACTTATTGAGACGCCTATTTTCATCTATTACAATGGTTAGTAACCGTTGCATTAGAATCTATTGCAACGACATTAAGCCGTTCTAATAGCATCTATTGTAACGCTTTTGTTATTCTGTTGCAATGCTTTTTGAGTACCCATTGCAACTATTTCATTACTTATTGAGATGCTTATTTTCATCTATTACAACAGTTACTAACTGTTTCAATAGATTCTATTGCAACAACATTAAACCGTTGCAATAACATCTATTGCGACGCTTTTGTTATTCTGTTGCAACGCTTTTTGACTACCTATTGTAATGATTTATTGATCTATTGCAACGATTGTTGCCACATGTTATTAAATTGAAACGATTTATATAAATAGTCTCTCGTATTAATGTAAATTTTTATTTACATACAAAATAAATTAAAACACAATACATACACATCACAAAACACAATCATTCATGAATAATCTCATAATTCAAAACAAAATTGCCTGGTATTCGTTCAGGTCTCCAGCTAGAGTTGATGCTGCATGAGCATTTTTATAGTTGACATCTTCACGCTTCACCCCAGAATCAGCCAATGCCTTTTCCATGCAGAGAACAACTCCACTTCCTATTTTGTAAAGTACATAGAACAAATCATTAGGAATGGATTTATAGACAACAACAAATCTGAGCTAGAATACCAACAGTACACATCAGGTAATTTCCTTGTTTCTTTTTCACGTATCAAATTACCTTATGGATGTGGCTCTATCATGTGATAAGCATCAGAAGTGAAGCTTTCTAAAAAAAACTCAGGCATATATTTTTGCCTTTCTCTTCTGTTGGTTAATCAGCCGAGAAAACACACCACAACTACAATCAAATTGACTAAACCTTCTGAATGGATCAAAGTAACTCCACATTATCATATGCATATATCTGCATATTGGCTAAGTGGAGGCATACCTTTGCCTGTTCGAGTTCTTCTAAGAGTAAGACACCCGATCCTTCCCCAATCATAAATTTATCACGGTCCTACTCTAACAAGAAATCAAATGTAGATTGAGTAGACAGCAGCATGAACCTTTAAGAGAAAAACTAAGAAAATGATTCCCAAGCTAGTAAGAGGTAGAAATTTCAAAAGAAAAATAACAAAGTACTGGTAAACATGACTCACAAATCGAAGATATTCTCCTTTCTTTTCCTATTTAAAGTAAAATATCTACACGTGTGGAAAATAGCAACTATTTGTACATATTCATCTTCAAGAAGTTCATCTTTAGAACAAACAACGCTGAAATCCATGCTTAATTGTTCACATAATGACACTTATACTGCTGATTTCAAAATAAATCAAGTAGCATAATCTAATTTATGTATTAGAAAGCAGAAACTTTAAAAGAAGCCCTTGTTGGATCACTATTCCTCTGGGATAGGCCCCATAAGCAGTGAAACCTCCCAAGCCTGTCACAACTGACAAGTCTAAAGATGGAAACTTTTAGAATGAATAATAACTACATCATTCCCCAGATTGTTTTACCATATTTAACAAACCTATAGGAATAATTGCCGAGTCTGATCCCCCACAAAGCATCATATCCTATAGATTTCCATGATATGATATAGAAGGTGTGATTATACTTCACATGGTCTAGAAATTAAACACTGAAAATTTGGAGTAAAATTAATTCACCCACTTACTATTTCAACTCTAATTATGTGATTTGCAGCACTTAATATACAGAAGTTAGTTATTGCACATGCAGTGGAGATTGAGTAGCTTGGACCCATCCAACCCTGTATTTGTTTCAATCAAAATTGAATGAATAGTTCTTTCAACCATTTTTTAAACAAGGAGAAATAGTTCTTTCAATCATATTTTGATCTCATCCAACAAGTGACTTACCAAATCTATAGGTCATATATCTTAAGCAAGTTCATTTGTTACCTTCATCCCCCAAGGGCAGAGCCAATTAGAATGCTACATCTAGCCTTATCTAAGTCCTACAATAAATCTTCTGTGATCCCACCATCTGCCAAAGCTTTCTTTCTAGCAGTAAGCATATAGAGCATGAACTTATCTGCTCTTTTTGAAAGTTTGGGTGCAACCCACCCATCAGTTGAAAACTCCTTGATTTCTTAGCAATTCTCTATTACAAGAAAGACCGTTGTAAAATTTCTTGAAAGAAATTTGGGGATAGTGAAGTACATTAGTCAAAATAGAAGATAGATAAGCAGTTTGGCATGCTAAAGCAAACATTAAAATTACACTGGGAAATTCAGAATAGTCAAATGCCTCGATCTAACTAATGCCATTGATGCCTTCAAGAAGATTATTGTAAAACGTGTGTGGATCATGACCAATTGGTGATACTACACCAAATCCATTCACAATAACTCTCCTGTTCTTCATAAGAGGTTTCTTCTTTGCCATGGCTTCCTTTGCAGGTTGCACAGCCACAACCATGGGTTTGCTTAGAAGTACATAAAATCAAAATGAGTAGTTCATCACATTGTTAGAGTCATGAAATTTAAACATTTCTCGAATATATACACTAGAAAAATTTGATAGGCAAGTGAAACATATGTTGAATAATATGTATAAACAGAGATAACATGCCATCATGTCTACAAGTTCAGTATAGTTTTCTCAGTGTGCGCTAATCTCGATATATTGATACCCGATAAGGACGGAGGTTGATTATAGACCAGAGTTGGATCTATTTGTGTTCATCAGGGTTCTTTATTAGTTTTTGAAAACGAGATTATATTTCTTGAGTGGGATAGACTTATTCTTATGTTATATCCTTCTGAGCTAGTCATGGTGCATGGAATCATTAGAGGTTTAGCATTGCTACTCCGTTTGGCACCGGAGCACTTGATAGCAGCTGCGTCTTGTCACACCTCTATTTTACTAAAAAAATTAATTTTAAGTTTAAAAAGGGTTTTATTATTAAGCGACAAAAGAAAATAATTTGTTTCAAAAAAGACTTTTAACAATCAAAACTCAGAGTCGCCACTTGGCATAAATCTGATGTGCCAAGTCACCTTTGGATATCCTTTTTCAACATGATTTTTGACTATTTTAAAGCATTTCCATGAATAGAGATTTCGGTTAAGGGATTCTGTTGACCGAGGAAAAGGTGTTAGGCACCCTCGGTCCCATGATTCGACCACAGTCCCTTCATGGAGCATATCGACTAGTACGACACTATTAAATGCATAGACCAAACTAAACACAAACACATAAAAATAAACAATCAAACAGTCAAAACTCTAAAATAGTGTCCAATCTAATTTATTACAAATCGATATAAAATGCTAAAATAAAACCTAAACTATTCTAACTATACTACACTAGACTTTACCCGATGCCTCGGGCCCTGCTCACAATCAGTCTTCCAAGTACAAAGTATCATAGGGAATTCCCTGATATTAAATACACTTTTACTTGGGGCATTCCCCATCCAAATGAGTACAAGGAATTTAGATGTGATGAAGTAAAGGCCATTCAACACATTCAAATGTTTCACAATCCACAATCCCTAAGTTTTGCCAATCCGATCTACCATTTGTCTACCTATTTCAACTTATCATGATTCTATCACGTTCAACATCATCAATGTATAAAAATCAATTCAAATTTACTTTTATCAAGATTCATCCTTCCCCGAATTCCTTTTAACACATGAATTTTTCATATAAAAATAGTTATCCGCCCATATTAATATCAAATTTGTACCATGTTCAATTATTCAAAATCAAACGTCCACAAAATATGCAAACATAATCATCAAACAAATAATCATTACATTAACCTGACAAATTAAGATAAAATAAAGAGAAATAGTTAAAAGAATTGGACTTTTTGAGCACTTTTGATTAACTGAAAAAGAGAGTAAAGGGTTGTCTCGTTAACCTCAACGAGTATGAAAATCTCAACTGCAAGTTAAGTCATCCATAAAAATCCCAAAATTTGATTCAACAAAAATCCACAAAAACAAACGAGTAACCCAAATAGAGATTGCAAAACTCAAAATCCATATTTAAAACTTTGCCAGAATCAATTCCAATAGATCGATTTTGGATCAGTTAAATTACATGTTCTAATTTTTTGGTGGGTTCGATGAGGAAAAAACTTGTAGGCTAGGTTTTTGTTAATGTTTCAACATTTTTGGGCGGGTTTCCGATGAGAATTTGCCAGAAAATTTAGGAAAATGAAGAATTCCTTTCTTCTTCATTTATCCCTCTACTTTTCAATCTCTCTCCGACTATCTCTTTTAAGTCCCTTGCTGTTTTCCCTCTCCTTTACATGTTTTCTACAGTTTTTCTCTCTCACTGATTTTCTCTGAATTTTTTCTCCCTATTCTCTACTTGTTCATCACTGTTTTTCTCTTTTGTTCATGGATTTACAGCGGATACATTGTCATTTCCCTCCTCCCTTATTTTTTGTGTGTGCTGCTATATTTTTTGGTGAGTATGTGTGTTTATCGTGTTTTGTGGAAGAATGGCAAGTCTATAGATGAGAGTGTGTATCTCTATAAAATGGAGGTTTCTCCCTGAAATGTTAATGGTCTTTTTGTGTTGTTATTATGGGGAATAAATGTGAGTGGGGTTAGAGTGGGATGAGGGGGTATGTGAGTTATGGGGTTGGGTGACATAAGTGAGGTGTCTGTTCTTTATTGGATAAAGTAATTATTTTGTTATCAATTTGTTATTTTTTGTTGCGAAATTGTTATTTTGTTTTTAGTGCACGGATCAACACATGGGGTGAGGTACATGGTATGGTGAGGGTAAATGTGTAAGGTTTTGACTTTTGGAGGGACAAAATTATGTGTCTACATCATGCCCTCTTTGAATTCAAACACACAGTGTTTCTAGAAAAAGAAGTAGACAACGAGAGAATTTTGTCCCGACCATTATTCAACAGAAAGAAACAAAAGGAAAAAGGGCAATCAGGTCTTGATTTTGGACATTTTACCTATCTAAAGTTATGTGGGAGTCAAGTAACATGTAGTTCCAAGGTTGAAATATAGGAGGGCTATATTAAGTTAGAGAGTCGAGTGAGTCCATGTTGAGGTTCCGGTCTGCGGCTCTGTCATTACATCAAAAATGAAAATTACAAGTTGAAAAGATAACTGAAATTACAAAAAGTCCTATCTATGCAGATTCTCTTGATTCTTGACTTGAGTCTTCAATTATTTCAAAAGTGATAAAAGATTTAATCTCCTTTGGATTGAACTTTGAGAATAGATAATTTCTACATACAATATCTGGTATTGGAGATGAACTCAAAATTGACCATGTGCTGCAGGTGGTATTTTTGAATATCACCCTATTCTCCAGGTGAGCTCCTGACTTATAATTTCTTTACCTTGTTGCTTTGCTTTCAATTTCTTCACCTTGTTTCTTGACTTTATATGTCTTCACTCAGTTGCTCGACTTTTAATTTCTTCACACTAATGCTCGACATTTAATTTTTTTACCTTGTTGCTCGACTTTTAATTTCTTCTCCCCGTTCTTCAGGCGGTCTCCTAACTTGCTATTTCTTCAATCTATTGACTTTCAGTTTCATTACCCTGTTTATTAGACGGGCTCTTGAATTGTAATTTTCTCTCTTTGTTAACTTACAATTTCATCACCATGCTCTCTAGGCGGGTTCCCAACTTGTAATTTCTTTACCCTACCCTTTAGGGGGCTCCTGACTTACAATTTCATCACCATGTTCTTCTAGTGGGCTCCCTACTTCCAATTTCATCACCCTATTCTTCAGGCAGGCTCCCAAATTAGAATTTTGTCACTCTATTCTCTGAGCAAGCTCTTCACTTGTAATTTTATCACCCTATTCTTCGAGTAGGCACCCGACTTGAAATTTCATCACCCTGTTCTTTCGGCGGGCTTCTAAATTTCAATTTCCTCACTCTACTCTTTGGGTGAGGTCCTATCTTGCAATTTCATCACCCTATTCTCAAGGTGGGCTCTCAACTTGTAATTTCATCACCCTATTATTTGGGTGGGCTCCCGACTTGTAATTTTATCACCGTATTCCCCAGGCAGGCTCCCAACTTACAAATTCAACATTCTATTCTTCATCGAGCTCTTGACTTGCAATTTCATCACCCTGTTCTTCCGGTGGGATCCTGACTTGCAATTTCCTCATCCTGTTTTCTAGGTAAGCTCGCGACTTGCAATTTCATCACCCTATTCTTCGGGCGGGTTCCCAACTTGCAATTTCTTCACTCTGTTCTTCGAGCGAGCTCCCGACTTGGAATTTCATTACCATATTCTTTAGGTGTGATCCTGACTTGCGATTTCCTCACTTTGTTCTCTGGGAGTGCTCTCGGCTTGTAATTTTATCACCCTGTTCTTTAAGAAGGCTCCTGACTTTCAATATTATCATCCTACTCTCTCAGTGGACTCCCAACTTTCAAATTCATCAACTCGTTCTTAAGGCGGGCTCCTAAAATTAAAATCAAAGATAGAACAAAAATTATCCCAAACGATGATTATAACAAAGAAAGATTGCATTTTCTAGAAAAATAAAGTCTCATTTTCTAGGAGGATCCTAAAGTGAAGTTCCAAATAACAGGAATCAAATTTTCTTTTTGCCCCAGTTTATCATCAAAAAGCTTTTGTTTGTGTCAAACCCAGTCAAAACTGCTTGCAAATTTGCGTAATGCCAAGAAGAATTAAAACTCTGATCAATAAATGCACCTCTTGATCATAAAATTGAATGATCAAGACCAACAAGTTCTTCTTTTAAGATTAAAGTGAGAAATTTTAACTAAAAAGTGCATTCTTTAGGATTAATAACTCAAATTAGGAAATGCACCTCTTAGCCATGAGACATGGAAGACCCAAATTAGATATTGTGTCATTTAGGGGTACAAAATAATGAGTTTTACCATATTTGTGATTACCAAACCTGTGTAGCAAGACTGCTTCTTGTATTTTTAGAAATGATGAATTGCATCTATGGATATATTTGCACTTTGAAGTCTTTGATTTGAAAGTAGCAAGTGTTTTAGTTTCTTATAAAGAAAACTTGTGAGTTTAAACACGGTGGTTGGCTTACAACTTTGGATTTTGAGGCGATTTCTCTTGAAGTTGTCCCATTTAATTTTTCTTCCAACTAATGGCATATGTCTTTGTCTTGCTGCATCATTAATCCAAACTCATGTTATTAAGATTGACACTTGAAACAAATACAATATGTCTATTTTTCCATGTTTCTTAGGTAAACCCATTGAACCTTGGTATTTCCCTGATTCCCCAAACTCTTTTTCTAACAAAATTTTCTACTTGAATTCTTTCGACTTACAATCATGTTTGTTTTATTGTTTGGAGTTATTTATTTTTTTGTGAAATTGAAGAAGTTGGTAGTAAATTTTGACATCCTTTCTCACTTGTTTTGACATGATAGACATCCTTTCTCATTTGTTGGCCTTATGTATTTATTTGTGCAATTGAAGAAGTTAGATCAACTGCACTTATAGACCTTATTCGGCTAGTGACATCCTAGAGGGTTTTCTCAAACAAGCCTCTCTTATTTTTCTTTCTCTTAGCTCATCATTGTCTTATGTGTTCGTGAGAGTTTTCACCAATGAGACTCTCTTATTTTCATTTCTCTCAATCTCAGTGCCTGTGAGGATTTTCATCCATGAAACACTCTCTTTTTTATTTCTCTCAGCTCACCATCGCCTTACGGTGTTCATGAGGATTTTCACTAATAAGACTCTCATTTTCATTTATCTCAACTCATAATCATCTTATGATTCCCGTGAAGGTTTTCACCAATAAGATACTCTCATTTTCTATTTCTCTCAACTTACCATAGACTTATGGTCCCCTTGAGGGTTTTCACTAAGAAGACTTTCACATTTTTTTTATCTCCCGATTCTTTATACCAAGGAAGACAAGTAATTCCCAAAATGTATCAACATATGCATTGAATTCTTAGCCTTATCATTTTCAAAGATTGATCTGAAGGTCTTTCTTTGGTTGTAACTTGGCCCTTGGATAGAGTTCGAAAGAGAGGATGGCATGAGGCCCAAACAACACTTGAAGTAGGGTAGGACTTACAACTTTTGGAATCAACTCAAACAATGAAGATTAATTCATGCCTCAGTTTCTTTTGACTGGGTAATTCTAAATTTTTCATTTGCTTGGACCGAGCCCAGTATATGACTACTTATGTATCTCACACCCAAGAGAGAAGAATCGGGTCACACGTAGTTCCGGCAACCTGTCATTTTACTTGATTATGATTTCTTTTCCTCTTTTCTCTTATTGACTCTTTTTCTTGAAGACTATTATGACTATTTTTTGGTACTCTTTTTTTTGTTTTTTGGGCACACTTTGTCCCTTTTCTCTACTTTTATTTTTGAAACTTTTCTGACTCTATTCTTATGCTCGACACTTTTCTTTTTAACTTTGTTGACTTTATCTTTATTACAAAAGAGGTTTATGAAGGAAAATAAGACTAAATCTCAAATTGGGTAAACAAAGGATGATGCAATATTTGGATTGCAAAATGAAATGCCTTCATCATATCAATTCTTGAAACTGCAAGTACACATCATACAATATGAAAGTGAAAGATGACGATCATTTGTGACATTTCTTGCAGCACTAACTTTAACTGAGTATGTGCGTCACTACTTCTTCTACACTTGTCAAGCATACAACTCCACTTTTGTTGTACATCCCTCATATTGAATAACCCATGCTTTTAAGGAGCAGATTTTCTTCGTTTCTCTTGGTATATGACCGTGCATCCATTGTTTTACCTAATTAAGATATGCCTTTCAATTGATGATCACGTTAATCTTATAATTCTCAAAATAATTGCCTTAATTTTCAAAGAAGGCTTCAACTTGGTCACCAAATGTCTCATCACTCTACCTATATTCTTAGATGCTTTTTTCTAACTTTAGCCCTTTAATTCAATGTTTCCTGGTTAAACTTGATTTTAAGATTTGGTTGAAAATTCTTCAAACATTTCATATCACTAAAAGTAACATAAAATTTATCGTGTGAAGAAGACAAACAAACAACTTAATATAAGACAAAACAACAAGGGATA
>NC_061114.1:110207819-110255142 GCF_002878395.1 Capsicum annuum
AAGAAGACAAACAAACAACTTAATATAAGACAAAACAACAAGGGATACCACATTTCATTGAAAGGAAAGATAGAATTTAAACAAAGATCAAAATACAAAAAACATGATAGATATCAACCTACAACTCTGAAATAATTCAGTAAATAGAAATAAAAACAAAAAATTTACTAACAATCCTTCCTAGTAAGGAGAGGAATGACTTCTCAATTGCTGAGCTTGACATCTTAGCCACTTATTTGTACATCATCATGACTAGAGTTTTCATCACCATTAAATAAGTTTCCCCCAACAAATAAGAGTTGTATCCCCAAGCTTAACTCATTTCTTCCCACATTGTGCATCACTGTGTGTTGGTGAAGGATTTTGTGTGATGCTTGAGGTGTCAATGTTTTGCACCATAATCACTCTTTCTTGAATTATCTTTTCTATTTCTCTTTTCAAAGTATGACAATCTTCAGTACTGTGACCCTGAACATCAAAATCATATATACAACATACATTAGGCTTAAAATTTCTTGAATGTGGGTCAGGTGTATAACCAAGGAGAGGAGTAATTATGCTGCACTATCTCAATCTCTGGAACAACCTAGTACAGGATTCCCTAAGAGGTGTGAAATTATCCTTTGCCTTCCTACTTTTTGCAAACTCTAGACTTGGTTGAAATATTGATTTAGAGGTACCTTAGTAAATATGTGGGGGATAAGGACGATGTTGAGGGACTGGTGCTTGCCATTATTGATATGATGACTGGTGAGTATACAATTATGTATTGTACAAAAGATACTGAGGAAGTGGAATAGAATATCTTGGATTTATAAAAGAGAAACCTTATTATAGATGAGTATGTGGATTTGATGTGTAAGCTTGATATTGAGACTGATACTGTCAAGTTAGGACTCTCAAGCTTTGCTTTTCCCCTGGGATGACAGTAAATACATTTTCCTTCTTCTTCCTTTCAGTTTTCCTTAATTAATTACAATATTATCCTAAATATTTCAAAGGATCCTCATGTCCATCATGTTCCTTAAATTTTGATATCTCAAACCTTGGAGGAAGGCTGAAACATGAAGACATGCCCCAGTCTTTATATGAAGCATCTTCATTACCCACAAGTCCCAGGGAATTTTACATAGAATTTTCTGCATTCTTTATTTTTTCAATCATTTCCTCTGGCTCTTTTGATATGCTAGGATTCTTGATAAGAAATTTTGGTAGTCCAGTTAACTTAAATGTAGGATCAGGAGTATAGCAATGATCATCGGGAGTATTGAACATGGGTTCACTAGCGGCCTGGGGAAGCACAAATATTGGGAAGATAGCCAATGTGGAAGACTTAGTAGAGGTTTTAGCATAAAAATCACAGATGATATGTGTTGTTATGAATGTAGTAAGTTTATACTGTGGAGCTAAAGAAAGAGTGGTGGAAGTATTGGGATGCAGTAGACGTGGAATAAATTCTAAGGCATGTTATGGTACATCAACAATAGTAGAAAACTGACTTTGCAATTATGATGGAAAACTCAAGGTATTTACAGGGTCAATAGTGGGGAATAGGGGAGGAGGCAGCCTACTGGTCAAAGTTTGATACATTTCCATCATTTATTGCTTTAATCTTATAACTCTTTCTTTAAGCTCTTATTTTTCTGACCCTTTGTTTGATCTATGATGTCACTCTTCATATCCTTATTGGACACAACTAACTCTTTTCTGGATTTGGTGTTATATGGAGGACCAACCAGAATTCCACAAACCGAACACCTTAAACTAACCGAACAATAGATAACAAATGTATTAGATTTCAACACTTTCTCAAAATCTTTTTTTCCTTTTTTTCTTTTGAAGAGATCATCGAACCCAAGAGGGGCGTCTACGTATCTCACCTTCGAAAGAGGAGAATCAGGTGTGTGTAGTTTGTCCAGATTAGACAATTAAGGATTAAATAACAAACTTAACCTTGAATTAAGAGACACGACCAAAGATAGACCATAGAAAATGATAGTAAAATCTTTTTGGGGTTTTTACTTTGACACTTCATATAAAACTGACACCAACAACTATGAAAGGAAATATTTTTTTGGCATTTTCTTTATTTGAAATATACAAAACTTTTATCATCTTTTTTGTATTTTCTTTTATAAAAAGCTACCATTAAAAAATCTCTTTTTTGAAATTTTTGAATAATTAATGCTTGCTAAAGGAAACAAATGAAAAATCTTTTTGATCTTTTATTTTTCGAGAAATGACATGCAAAAGGCAAAAATAACTTTTTGAATTTTTGATTGTGGAAAACAAATTACATAAAGAACTCCAACAAACAATGAACTCTTTTCTTAAACTCAATTTTTCTTTTCTTTTTACCTCTTTTTTTGAACTCTTCCTAGCATAAACATATGATTTCCCCAAATCAGTCTGTCAAATGACCCTATTACCCTCAAATATGTAGCCATTAGCATATAGGAATGCTTTATGGATGATTCTCCTACAAAGGTTCGGGTGGGTCTTGCTTGGTCTTAATATGATGCAAAATAAACATAACCTAAAAGCTGGGATCCACTAATAAGGCTATTCGGGGGAGCATATGGTCGATAGTGGCTTCAATTGCTTTCCACGTATTCCATATATCTTATGGATCCCCCTCATAAAATAAGGGTAACTCAACTAGAGTTTGTGTACACGGCGTGTACTACGTGACTTGTTATGAAAGAATAACTCAGGATAATACATATGATGCCAAATATAAAGTGGTAACACAAAGAGAAAAACTATAAACACGTAGCACGTAGGCACTCAACAATGATAAAATAATAACACAAACTAAGCCAATACAACTAAAAAAGTAAAGCTCGAAATCTAAAATTACCCAGCAGAGTCGTCAGAGATGTCATACCCCCTTTTAACCAAAATGATTAATTTTAAGTTTAAAAGGTTTTTATTAGTAAGTGAAAAAGGGAAATAATTAGTTTCTAAATGGACTTTTAAAAATCAAAACCCAGAGTCGCCACATGGCATAAATCTGGTGTGCCAAATCACCTTTGGAAATATTTTTTCAACATGATTTTTGACTCTTTAAAAACTTATCGGTGAACAGAGATTTTGGTTAAGGAATTTTATTGACCGAGGTAAAGGTGTTAGACACCCCTCGGTCCCATGGTTCAACCACGGTCGCTAAGTGGAGTATATCGGTCAGTATGATACAATGAAATGCATAAACTAAACAAGACACACAACACACAAAAATAAACAATCAAACAGTTAAAACACCAAAATAGTGTCCAGTCAAATTTATTACAAACCGAAACAAAATTCTAAAACTAAAACCTAAACTATTCTAACTATGCTACACTATGCTTTACCCGATGCCTCAGGCCTTGATCACGGCCGGTGTTCTGAGTACAAAGTATCACGGGGTATTCCCCGATAATAAATATGATTTTTCCCGGGGAATTCCCTGGGCAAATTAGTATAAGGAATTTTGATGTGATGAAATAAAGGTCATTCAACATATTCAAACGTTCAACAATCCACAATCTCTAAGTTTTGCCTACCCACCTACCTTTTGCCTACTTATTTTGACTTATCGTGATTCTATCACATTCAACATTATCAATGAATCAAAATTAATCTAAATTCACTTTTATCAAGATTAATTCTTCCTCGAATTCCTTTTAAAACACAAAATTTTCATATGAAAATAGTTATCCACCCATATTAACATCAAACTTATACCATAATTAATTATTCAACATCCAACATCCACAAAAGACCCAAAAATAATCATCAAACACATAATCATATCATCAATCCTACGAATTAATATCATATAAAGAGAAAGATTTACAGAATTGGACCTTTTGAGTACTCTTGATTAACTAAAGAAGAGAATAAAGAGTTTTTCCGAGAACCTTAATGAGTACAAATCTCAACTATGAGCCAACTCAACTATGAAAATCCTAAAATTTAATTCAATAGAAATCCACAAAAATAAATAATTAACCCAAACAGAGATTGCGAAACCCAAAACCTATATGCAAAACTTTTCTAGAATCAATTTCAATAGATTGATTTTAAACCAGTTTGGTTACGGGTTCTGGTTTTTTGGCGGGTTGGATGAGGAAGAAGCAAGTATCTTGGGTTGTTGTTACTGTTTCAATATTCTTGTGTGGTTTTTCGGTGAGAATTTGCCAAAAATTTAGAAAAATGAAGAATTTCTTTATTCTCCATTCACTCCTCTACTTTTCGATCTCTCTCCATTTATATCTCTTAATTATTTTACTGTTTTCCTTCTTCTCTCCATTTTTTCTACTGATTTTCCTCTCCCACTAATTTTTTTCTTAATTTCTCCTCGCTATTCTCTACTAGTTCATCACTATTTTTTTTATTCATGGCTTTATAATAAAGCCATTGTTGTTCCCCTCCTTCCCTATTTTTCTTGTGTGTGCCGCTATATTATCTGGTGAGTGTATTTATATCATTTTTTGTAGAAGACTAGTGAGTATGTAGATGAAAGTTTATGTATCTTTGTAAAATGGAGGCCGACCTCTGTTTTATTGATGAGGTCCTGTAGTGTTGTTTTGTGGGAAATAAAATATTAGTGGGGTTAGAATAAGAGAGGAAGGGTATGTGGGTTGGGAGTTAGGGTGAGATTACTAAGGTGTCCATTCTTTATTAAATAAAGTGGTTAATTTTTTATCAAGTTGTTAGTTTTTGTTAAGAAATAGTTTTTTTGATTTTAGTGGATGGATCATCACACTGGGGTGAAGTACGTGGTATGGTGAGGTTAAATGTGTAAAGGTTGACTTTTGGAGGGACAAACAAGTCTTCTTTCCCTTAGTTGTCGATTATGAGAGGACATTCAAGAGAATAGGTATTAAGGCTTATTGAAGTGGCAGCAAGAGGACATGTTATTAGTATAGTGCTATTGGAATTGTATTCAGGAGTGAGGATCCTTTCGATAGAGTTCAGATTTATTTGTTGGAGTCCCTCAGAAATACTACGATTGTGGAAGGATGGACATAATTCTAGAGATTTTTCTCAGCATCAGTTGCCCAACCATTTGAGCTCAATTTGTGTCCCTGCTATGTTGATGCTTCAAGAATTTCTATGACTACAGAAAGATAGAGTAATGATCTAGAAAGTGTCCATGACATAGAATTTCTAGTCATTAATCTTATTCATATCAGCCCTGTGATGCTGTAGTATCTTCAGCTAGAGATAATGCATATGGTGCCTCGATTGATGATTCAGTCAATCGGTCTAAGTTGGACCCGTACAAATCTATTTTACCAATGCCTATTAGGTATGTGATTATGGATGTCACCACGATTGACGTGCTTTTATTTTTTGCATTTATCTTTTATTATGTGTATTTGATTTTGTATACCAATTGATGATTATATGCCTTGATGAGTTCTTGTTGATTATTATATGTTTTGTTATGGAATTAATTATTATATGACTACTCCCGTGGTTTATTTTCTTAGTAGTAGATAGAGTAGATCTGTTATGATATTTCTCATTATGAGTGCAATATTTGTGTTTGCTTCCTATTTATCTTGGCATATTGGTCTTATTGTGGCCCTTGAGTGATACATGATATTGATGTTTATTTTTTTTTTGCCTATTCATTATATTATTGTGGATATTAATATTGCAATTTCTATCACTACTTAAGGTTATTGATGTTATTTGATATTATTGCTTGATGTAGTTGGTCCTCGCTGGGTAGCTATTTAGACTAGTGTTATCTAGTTAGAATTTAATTTTGTGATCTTATTTGGTGTCTTGAGTAGATATAGCCTGATTTGATTATTTTTTGCCCATAGCGCGGCAAGGTTAATTTTTTCCTCTTAGTTAGCTGTGTTAGACTGATTTAGGAATACATTATGGTATCAAATGTAAGTTGACCTTCCATGGTTTTGTGTAATTTCTAAGTTACCAATATAGTTATATTGCTTGTCATTGATTTTGAGATTCTTAGACTTGTTTCCTAGGTTGTGAAGGCCTTTGTTTTTGCTATCCCTTCCTATATAAACCATATGCGAGATTGACCAGTTTGAGGTCCATTCTTTGGTTTTGACTATTTCATTGCCTGTTAGTGGTTTTGACATCAATATTGAGGTTTTATGGGTTCATCTCTTAGATCTATTGGGTTAGTTACCTTGTGATGGTTTGCCCTCATTATTAGTGTGGAGATTGGATACTCCCTTTTTGCTGTGATATGATTTTGTCTTAGGTGGATTTGGAAAGTTAGAGGCAGGTGACCTTTCATGTAATCACTTCTTAAGTTGGCAAATTTAAAATTCCTTATGTTGAGATGTTGATTTTATAGTTGTGTTCTTGACTTTGACCTTGGGTTTGGGATTGGTTGGGTGGAATTTGAAAATCCCCATTCCAGAGTTTATTTTCCCTAATGAGGCTTGGTTGAGTGTTTTCCTCGATAATATGTGCCTATGACTACTCTTTGCTGGGATAGGGTATTGTACTCATTAGTTCTGGATTAGGTTGTATTTCTCCGAGTTTCTAGAATTTTTGCCTTTACTAGTATGGTGTGCATCCTTGGGGAGTTCTTTTTTAGTATGTTTTGATATCTCAAGCCCTCCAGCTGGTATATGGTGGGGTATTTGCTTTTTCAGCAGACGATTTGTCCTTTTGTATTTTTTTGTACTGCTGCTTGGTATGATTTATCTCGAATATGTCAGATTTGGATACTAAAGTTGATTTGAATGGTTAGTAATGATAAAGGATTATTGGTTCATTTTTTACTTGATGCTTTTTAATAACTATTTGGAAGTTGTGATAAACGAGGAGTAAGAATGCCTAGCTATCCTCAGGTTTGTTTTGGGTAGTTGAAACCAAGCTATTCAACCTCAGTATTGAGATTTTAGCTTGGTGTTGTAGATCTTGCGTGCAATTTTGATTTTAGACTTGTCTCATTTTAGATTTCATTTATAAGTTGGTTAAGCCTACTCTGCGGTTGCCCACAGACTTGATTTTTCTTCTTTTAGCTTTGACCCCGAGTCTCCAATTTTTTTTGGGAATTTTTGATGATATACTCAGTAGGAGTAATACATTTGAGATGGATTCAGTATGGTTGTACTCTCGATTAATGGGATATCCTGGACCAAAACATTTAGTGATGAGTAGTTATACCTTCGACTTGGGATTTTAGTTTGATTTTAATTTGGACTGGTTGCAACATTAGTATAAATTGCATTCCTTCATTATCTCCATTTGTGTGCCCAGATAGCTCCTTTGAGCATATTCTCATGTTTCTTGTATGTACTTTCAACGAATCAACTTTAGGTTTTTTAGTTCTCAATGATGAGATTGCGTGGGTGGGACTCAGGTGATTTTCCTCCTGGTTCAGAGTGGATAGCAGGAATGGATTAGCATAAGAAGATTATATTTAGACTTAGGATTCAGTGGTATGACTCATGAATTGGGTCGATTTGGATTTGATTAGCCTTTGTTTATTTATGTGGGTATTGAGATGGTATCAACATGTTATCGTTATGATTTGCATGCATCAGTCTTTTCAGTTCAGCTGGAGGCCAGTTAGTGATTGTAGTTAAGTTTAGATTGTTTTGGAAGTAAAGTGAGGGTGCTGGATGAAAAAGGGATACCTATGGTGAAATCCCTTGCAAGTGTTCTCTCCTCAAGGAAATTACCTTGGAAGTCATATTCAGAGCATACAGGCCCAGTACCTTATCCTTTCGAGTTTTTGAGATTCTTTCTATCCGTTGATGTAACACCCCAATTTTTTGAACTGAAATGCTATACGGTGCTCATGACCCCGAAAGAGCATAAGCTAACCCATGAATAATATCTGTACCTATATACTGCATAATATATATAAAATGCGGAAACATAAACATGAAAGGCCATAAGGTTTGAACTGAATAAACATCTTATAAAAAAATTTCTAAAAAAGGTATAACAATACCAAAACAGGTCATAAATACTAAAAATAATGAGATCTGAATATCTAATCTGACATCTAGTCTGAAAGCCTCTAAACTGAATAAGGAGTTGAAGGAACATGTCTCTAACTAACTCCATCTAGCAATTGAATAGCGAATGTAGAAATAATCATATCGTCCTCGAATGAGAAGGACTCACTGCAAACTATGACCACTGGAATGCTACTACTGATCTGGAGCTCGTACCTCTAAACCTATGGTGTAACATAAGAGAAAGCACCATTGTGCAAATGCTTCAAAACATCTGAATGTACTAAGTATACGAGTGAGGAAGGCTAAATCCAAAGGGCTATATTCATGAACAATGCTAACTAATATGAACGTGAGAATACATACATACATAAACAACTATAACTAAACTCATGATGATACTAACTACCGAGTCTGAATGCTGACAACATGACTTTATGTTATGGAGGTACTAAATAGATTATTGACTATTTATGATAGTTCAAATTATGAAAAACTGGTTTGAATGACTATGTCTAACAGTCCTGAAACTGAATACTGGTAACGTGAGCTATGATAACTGATATAGCTGATATAACTGTAATGATCATACTAATCGATATAATCGATATTGAGCGACCGTATCTGACAGTCTATGTTTTGATAGAACTATCTGAGTTTCGTTATACTTGGAGTAGCTAAATTTGAGATTAGTCCTATCTAGTGGGTGATCATGAGTATACTGATAATAAGGATGATTTGACTTAGTCTGAGATCAGTCCTATCTAGCGGGTGATCTATAAATCTAATAATTCTGATACTGATTGATCTTAGTTGAGATCAATCCTAGCTAATGGGTGATCTTGAAGTCTATTTACAATGATAAGTATTGATTGTATCTAACAGTACTGAATTTGTACTACTAAGCTGAGTTGACTGTGTCTGAAAGCCCTGATTCTGTAACTAAAACTATGGAATGTGTTCATCCAATCGACATGACCCAAGCTAAGATGACTGGGGTCCAATCTCTACCCTGACTAGAAAGGTGTCAGTATCGCGCCACCAGTAAAGATATTTGTTCTGGAGTCAGTCCTAATCTAGCGGGTGACTCCTGGGATCAATCCTATACATATAAATGTGCTAACGGGTGATCCCTGAGTATGTCATTCCTATCTAACGGGTGACATCTCGTACCTATGTTGGCAACGTAGTTATAAAACTTAGGGATTTCTTCTAGGGATCTCAGTCCTATTCTAGCGGGTAAGTCCCCATCCCTAGGTTCGCTTGGTGCTGAATCCTACTCCTATCTAAAAGACACTGAACTAAATATATGGGCTGAGCTAAATAACTTAACTGAACTTATTTGCTGAACTAATACTGATTAACTGAACTGATACTAGTGGAATTGTTTAGCGGATCTAAAACTGTGTTTACTGGATTTCGATGACGGACGAAATATAATAAGTTCTAAGGACTGATTAAGAGTACTGAGGTTACTGAGCACTGAGATTACTGAGAAAACTAAACTACTGAGATTACTGAGTTTTCCTGAGTCACATGATTGACTGATTTCTATAGATCATGGCTTGACTGAGAGTATTATGATAACATGACATGGCTCTAGGTACACGGCTACATTTTTTGGGTACAAGTACCACCAGGACTCGATGGAAGGAAACTGACACGCATGACTGACTTGATCATAAGAGTAGAGTCCATAATCCACAATATCATAAATAAGGGATTTCATACTAAGCATGTTTCTCAATAATCTATTTCATGGAAGGGAATTTCACACAACATATATATACTTGCATAGCTTTCAATATCATGCTCATGACATATTACAACCATAATTCATAATATCATAACTTGGGGAATTTCATGAAGTACATGGGTATTCTACATCTTGTACATGATGGAACTATCTGAGTTCTGCTCTACTTGGAGTAGCTAAATCTGAGATCAGTCCTATCTAGCGGGTAATCATGAGTATACTGATAATAAGGATGATTTGACTTAGTCTGAGATCAGTCCTATCTAGTGTGTGATCTTTAAATCTAATAATTCTGATACTGATTAATCATAGTTGAGATCAGTCCTAGCTAATGGGTGATCTTGAAGTCTATATACAATGATAAGCATTGATTGTATCTAACAGTACTGAATCTGTACTACTAAGCTGAGTTGACTATGTCTGAAAGCCCTGATTCTGTATCTAAAACTGTGGGATATGTTCATCTAACCAACATGACCCAAGCTAAGCTGACTGGGGTCCAATCTCTACCCTGACTAGAAAGGTGTCAGTATCGCACCACCAGTAAAGATATTTGTTCTGGAGTCAGTCCTAATCTAGCGGGTGACTCCTGGGATCAGTCCTATACATATAAATGTGCTAATGGGTGACCCCTGAGTATATCAGTCCTATCTAACGGGTGACATATCGTACCTATGTTGGCAACGTAGTTCTAAAACTTAGGGATTTCTTCTAGGGATCTCAGTCCTATTCTAGCGGGTGAGTCCCCATCCCTAGGTTCGCTTGGTGCTGAATCCTACTCCAATCTAAAAGACACTTAACTGAATAGATGGGCTGAGCTAAATAACTTAACTGAACTTATTTGCTGAACTGATATTGATTAACTGAACTGCTACTAGTGGTATTGTTTAGCGGATCTAAAACTGAGTTTACCAGATTTCGATGACGGATGAAATATAATGAGTTCTGAGGACTGATTAAGAGTACTGAGTTACAGAGATTTACTGTGATTACTGAGGTTACTGAGCACTAAGATTACTGATAAAACTAAACTACTGAGATTACTGAGTTTTCCTGAGTCACATAATTGACTGATTTCTATAGATCATGGCTTGACTGAGAGTATTGTGATAACATGACATAGCTCCAGGCACACGGCTACATTTTTCGGGTACAAGTACCATCAGGACTCGATGGAAGGAAACTGACACACATGACTGACTTGATCATAAGAGTAGAGTCCATAATCCACAATATCATAAATAAGGGATTTCATACTAAGCATGGTTCTCAATAATCTATTTCATGGAAAGGAATTTCACACAACATGTATATACTTGCATAGCTTTCAATATCATGCTCATTACATATTACAACTACAATTCATAATATCATAACTTGGGGAATTTCATGAAGTACATGGGTATTCTACATCTTGTACATGAGTGGGTTTTGCAAGTAAGCATAGCTTAATTCCATACGACTAGTTCATGAGTAATCCAACAGTGTTCACAAAACACATTATCAATACGGATGACATTGAATCATAGAGGCCTATCATGAATCTTTCACTTAGTCACAATTTAGCTATAATGCATGATTTCTAGTCTCTTAGGTATTTTATCAAACACCTTACATGAACTTCTTAAGGGATAGGTGTATTCACAAACTTAGACCACTTTAATCCACCCTAATTAATGGTTTCCAACTATAAGATCAAAATCTTCCTGGAAGTTCATCGAATTCCCACTCTATAATACAAATCACAAACAACAATATGAATACAACCATATCACCACAAAATATTCATGATTTTGTTATCAAAGATTGATTCTTGAACTCCACGAATGAAAGAAATCCGTGGATGAACACTACGCATACCTTAATGATGATGAAATTATTGAAAAATTGGACCTTCAAGCTTGATTATGCAACCCTAGTAGTTTTTCTCCTTCTTATGTTCTTGGATAATGAACTTAAGATGTTAATAGGGTTGTAATATGATTAGAAGCTATAAATTTTGTGATTTTAAGTATTGGGACGTGTAAGGAGTGTTAAAAGACTTAATTATCCTCAAAATAACTCAAAAACTAAGTGATTTTCATGGCTGAAATCATAAGTGTGTGGCGCAAACTAGCGTGCGTCGCACACCTCATCGCACATGCTAAGGTGTGTGCCACACATCCTATTGCATAATCTAAGTTGTTAATTTTTCATGCTATCGGACACTTAAGGGTGTGCACCGCACAACCTGTTGCACACTTGTTCCAGTAGTCATGTGCGATTGATTATGCATCGCACTCCTACTTTGCAGGGCCATAACTTCTTGCTCGGGTGTCGGATTTTTATAAAATTGGAATTGTTGGAAAGGTAATTAGATTATCTAAAATTTGGTGGGTCTAAATCTTCCAAAGTTTCACATATAAATCAAGTTATGCTTGTTCAAATGTCACTCTTACGGAATCATACACTAAAACTTGATGGATCTAAAAGCTATTAGCTTGCCTTACTATGAGTGACTCACATGAGCATGCTTAACACATCATAAGCTATATCATCACTAGGATACTCATTGTAAATCATGTACTCAAATATGAATCATAGGATATGAGATTTCATACGTAGGAGAACTGATTCATTTCCTAGCTTAGAAACATATGGGGTACTACAATATCTCCCCCTAGGGAACATTCGTCCTTGAATGATAATGGTTGAGATGAGATAAAAGACAACTTACATGAATATATAGCATGAATGACTGATCATGATTTCATGGCTTACATGACTGAAAACTGAGCATATCATACTGTACATGTATATCTGATGCATGGGTAGCTAATTTATGAATGTAGGACTGAGTGTTCTGATAAAATGAGTTTCTCAAACTGAGAATGCATATCTGATGCTTAACTGATAAATTGAATCCATGCATATCTGATGTATGATTATATGAATTAAAGTAGTAATAAGCTGACAATGCATATCTGATGCATGAATGCATGACTGAATTGACTCACGAACATGCAACTAAACATGCAATAGTAAAGGCACTAAGATTGAACTGAAACATGAGAACATGACTAATTTTGCTATGTGACATATGGACTGAACATCATGAACTGATCTGAATCTCTGAATACTTGACTTATAACTGAGGTCTAACTTGAAGGTCAACTTATGAGTACCCTCTATTCTAGATTGAATTCGTTATGCAAGGAGAAATTGAAGGATCTAAGGCATGAGAGCGTTAACAGAAAGTGGGGTATCTCCCCCTTGGGACGCTATGTCCTGCTAAGAACGCTTACCTTACGGAGATACTGGGTGATGCACAGGGCATCTACAAACTAGATTTTAACTAAACCTCGGGACTCAGAAACTAATGAATGATGCATAAGATAAACTGAACTTGCAACTACTAGGAGGGTTTACCTTGAAATTGTTACATTCTTTGAGGTTTTGGATAGCATGAATAGATGCAAGGATGAGAAAACAAGCTATACAAATTTGACTACTCGATTGCTAAACTGACTTGCTGGCATGACATAAATATTGAAAGAAGGGAAACTATTCCTAAAACATCTCATAGCCTCCTGCACATAAGTGTGGTGCATAACACACGCATGTACAAGACTCTACTAGATGCGGCTTTCAGACTTCCTAGGACTTTATTGAACCTTAGGCTCTGATACCAAGTTTGTAACACCTCAATTTTCTAAACCGGAATGCTACACGGTGCTCATGACCCCGAAGGACCACAAGCTAACCCATGACTGATATCTGTACCTATATACTGCATAATATACATAAAAAATAGAAACATGAATATGAAAGGCCATAAGGTTCGAACTGAATAAACGTCTGATAACAAAATATTTGAAAAAGGTATAACAATACCAAAATAGGTCATAAATACTGAAAATAATAAGATCTGAATATCTAATCTAACATCTACTCTGAAAGCCTCTAAACTGAATAAGGAGTTAAAGGAATATGTTTCCAACTAACTACATCTAGAAACTAAATAGTGAATGTAGCAATAATCATATCATCCTCGAATGAGAAGAACTCACTGCAAACTCTGAATACTGGAATGCTACTACTAATCTGGAGCTCGTGCCTCTTAACCTATGGTGTAACATAAGAGAAAGCACCATAGCGCAAATGCTTCAGTACGTTTGAATGTACTGAGTATACGAGTGGGGAAGGCTAAATGCAAAGGGTTATATGCAAGAACAATGCTAACTAATATGAACGTGAGAATACATACATGCATAAACAACTATAACTGAACTTATTATGATACTGACTACTGAGTTTGTATGTTGACGACATGACTTTACTATTAAAAAGGTACTGAATAGATTATCGACTATTTCTGATAGTTCAAATTATGAAGAATTGGTTTGAATGACTATGTCTAACAGTCCTGAAACTGAATACTGGTAACGTGAGCTATGATAACTGATATAGCTGATATAACTATAATGATCATACTAATCGATATAACCGATATTGAGCGACTGTATCTGATAGTCTAAGTTTTGATGGAACCATCTGAGTTCCATTCTACTTGGAGTAGCTAAATCTGAGATCAGTCCTATCTAGCGGGTGATCATGAGTATAATAATAATAAGGATGATTTGATTGAGTCTAAGATCAGTCCTATCTAGCGGGTGATCTTTAAATCTAATGATTCTGATACTGATTAATCATAGTTGAGATCAGTCCTAGCTAATGGGTGATCTTAAAGTCTATTTACAATGATAAGCATTGACTATATCTAACAGTACTGAATCTGTACTTCTAAGCTGAGTTGACTGTATCTGAAAGCCCTAATTCTACAACTGAAACTGTAGGATGTCTTCATCTAACTGACATACCCCAAGCTAAGTTTATTGGGGTCCAATATTTGCCCTGACTATAAGGGTGTCAGTACCGCGTCACCAGTAAAGACATTTACTGTGGAGTCAGTCCTAATCTAGCGGGTGACTCCTGGGATCAGTCCTATATATATAAATATACTAACGGGTGACCCCTGAGTATGTCAGTCCTATCTAACGGGTGAATCTCGTACCTACGCTGGTAAGGTATTTCTAAAACTTAGGGATTTCTTCTAGGGATCTCAATCCTATTCTAGCGGGTGAGCCCCCATCCCTTGGTTCGCTCGGTGCTGAATCCTACTCCTATCTGAAAGACACTAAACTAAATAACTGGGCTGAGCTAACTAACATAACTGAACTGATACTGATTAAATGAACTTATATAGTGGTATTGTTTAGCGGAGCTAAAACTGAGATTACTGAGAATATTGAATTACTGAGATTACTGAGTTTTCCTGAGTCACATGACTGATTGATTTCTATAGATGGATTGACTGAGAGTATCGTGATAACATGACATGGCTCTAGGCACACAGCTTTATTTTTTGGGTACAAGTACACCCAGGACGCGATGGAAGAAAACTAACACACATGACGGACTTGATCATAAGAGTGGAGTCCATAATCCACAATATCATAAATAAGGGATTTCATACTAAGCATGGTTCTCAACAATCTATTTCATGGAAGGGAATTTCATACAACATGTATATACTTGCATAGCTTTCAATATCATGCTCATTACATATTACAACCATAATCCATAATATCATAACTTGGGGAATTTTATGAAGTACATGGGTATTCTACATCTTGTACATGAGTGGGTTTTGTAAATAAGCATAGCATAATTCCATAAGACTAGTTCATGAGTAATCCAACAGTGTTCACAAGACACATTATCAACATGGTTGACATTGATTCATAGAGGCCTATCATGAATCCTTCACTTAGTCATAATTTAGCTATAATGCATGATTTCTAGTCTCTTAGGTATTTTATCAAACAGCTTACATGAACTTTTTAAGGCATAGGTGTATTCACAAACTTACACCACTTTAATCCACCCAAATTCATGGGTTTCAACTATATGATCACAATCTTCCTGGAAGTTCATCAAATTCCCACTCTATAACTCAAACAACAAAAAACAACATAAATACAACTATATCACCAGAAAAAATTCATGATTTTTTTTAATCAAAGATAGATTCTTGAACTCCATGAACAAAAGGAATCCGTGGATGAACACTACGCATACCTTAATGGCGATGAAATTGTTGAAAGATTGGACCTTTAAGCTTGATTATGCAACCCTAGTAGTTTTTCTCCTTCTTGTGCTCTTAGATAATGAACTTAAGATGTTAATAGGGTTGTAATGTGATTAGAAGCTATAAATTTCATAAGGTTAAGTATTGGGACATGTAAGGAGTGTTAAAAGACTTAATTATCCTTAAAATAACTCAAAAACTAAGTGTTTTTCGTGGCTGAAATTATAAGTGTGCGTCGCACACCTCATCGCACATGCTACGGGTGTGCCGCACATCCTATCGCATAAGCTAAGGTGTACGTCGCACATGCTATCGCACACTTAAGGGTGTGCGCCGCACAACCTATCGCACACTTGTTCCAGTAGCCATGTGTGATTTTTTATGCGTCGCACTCCTACTTTGCAGGGCCATAACTTCTTGCTCGAGTGTCAAATTTTTATAAAATTGGAATCGTTGGAAAGGTAATTAGATTATCTAAAATTTGGTGGGTCTAAATGTTCCAAAATTTCACATATAAATCAAGTTATGCTTGTTCAAATGTCACTCTTACGGAATCATACACTAAAACTTGATGGATCTAAAAGCTATTAGCTTGCCTTACTATGAGTGACTCACATGAGCATGATTAACACATAATAAGCTATATTATTGCTAGGATACTCATTTTAAATCATCTACTCAAATATGAATCACAGTATATGAGGTTTCATACATAGGAGAACTGATTTATTTCCTAGCTTGGAAACATACGGGGTATTATAGTTGACTTTTGGGATGAAAGTCCTTTTAGTAGTGCATATTAGAATGACCCTTTCAATTATTTTTCATGTTTCTACTTATCTTCTCCATTAGGGCTTCTCCATAGCTTCTCTAAGTCATTTATGACTTACTGGGACTGACGGTTCGATTATTGGGTAGTTCATTTGAATTTTAGAGTTAATTCCCTATTTTGAAGTCTTTGTCGATTCCAAATTGTCATCAGACAAAAACTTCAGTGAAATGATCTCAAATGCAAATTTCAACTGTGCCAGTAGATCCAAAATATCAATTTTACTCTAGTTAAATCTTTAGTTTAGGCTCCAATGCACTCGAGCTCATTTCGACCTATTGGTCTGAAAGTTGGAAAATCAAAATATGGGTGTAGGACTTTAACGTCCCAATTCTGCACCCTAGACATCTCACAGTGCTTACAACCCCGAAGGATCATAAGCTAACCCATGACTGGTACCTGCTATGAGCACTGAATAATAATAATGAAAATATATGCGGAAGTACAACTAAAAATGACATTAGGTTCTCAAAATACTGAAATAAATTCTTAATATAACTGATAATAACATATGAAAAACTGAATATCTGACTGTGCTAGCCTAAAAGGCTCTAATTATCTAAATATGGAGTTGATGGGACAAACCCCTAACTAACTCCAACTGAAATGACTACTTAACAGCTGAAATACTGAAATAGATAAACTTTGTCCTTAAAATATAAGGACTCACAACTTTATCTGTTGCTGATAGACTGAACTTCTAAGTACGGTAAGGACCTTGAGCGTCCGAACATATGATATAAGACATCATAGCGCAATAAAGTGTATGTGTCAGTACGTGAAATATACTAGTATTATGTGAGGTAGGATGATATACATGGGTTCATATGCACGAGATGATTATTGACTGAATGAACATCATGAAGTAACTGGGTGAGAGTACATGCAAAACTGTAACTACTAAACATGCTGAATATGTAGTGTTGCGCACATAACATCTACCTGAATTAGACCAAACTAAAGTACTAAGTTTTGATAACTGACTGCTAACTAAAAGTTTAGACAGATACTGAAGTACTGATTTTTGATGGCTAAGTAATTGATAAATGATAGCCATAGTTCTGTTGAACTGTCTGAGTTCTTTACTGAATACTGAGACTGAAACTGTAACTGTGGGAGTGTTAATTTAATCGACATGCCCCAATTATAAAATGATTTGGGGTCTAACCTGTGACCTTAGTTGGAAGGGTGTTAGAACCTTGCCAAGGGATACTAACAATATTGTGTCAACGCTAATCTGGCAGGAAGACTCATAATATATATATATAAGATTGTGTCAACCCTAGTCTGGTAGGAGGAAGACTTACCCTACCTAGCTACTTAGTTCTGTAATGTAGGAACTGCTACTAAGGGTCAAACCCTCTGCTGGTAGGAATGCCCCCATCCCTTGCTTCGCTCGGTCCTGAAACCTACTCTCAACTAAATCAACATTGAATTGATCACTAGACTGTATAGGCTTGACTGGACTGATACTGATCGTGTTGATTGATTGAACCGGACTGAGTTCGCTGAGTTCTGTTATTGACTAAGTACTACTGTTCTTTACCTTTACTGGGACTATTCTATAACTACTGCAACTAAGTAAACAACTATATTTCGGGTTATAAATACCCCCAAGACTCGACAGCATCAATAATAAATCATGACAAATCTTGAAAGCATAACAATAGTCAATTATTCACAATTCATTCAATGAGACATTTCGTCAAACACTTGGAGGTCATGGACTTGTACATGATTGGGAACACATTCTAACATGTCATGATTTCACTATTCAATTCACATGGACATTCTATCAAACACTTGGGGAGCATAATTAATGCACATGGTAATGAACAACACATAAGCATCATGATTACTACTTAAACTTGCAAATTCAAGGGTTTTGACATGAAAGATTTATAATTCAACAAATATGCTAACATAATTTCATGGAACCCATAATAGATCTTAACTTGAAAACCCATACAAAAATACAAACATGAGCATAATTCAATTCATAGCATGGGAATCATAATTCAAGTTTTAAAAAGGGTTCTTGAACTCCAAGGGTGGAAGGAAACCCAAGGATGAACACCTAACATACCTTGATTGTAAATTTTATGTAGATTGTGGTGATTTCATGAGACTTGAGCTTGGTGAAACTAGGGCTTGTTCTTGAGAGGAATTTGTGAATAAAGAATGAATTTTTTCGTTTAGGATAATAAATTTCGTGTTTTAGTTGAATTGGATTAGGGAAAAAGACCTAAATGCCCTAAAAACCCGTAACTTAACACACAAAACTGGCCCGGCAATACGATACCTAACACATCATGTCTATAAGGTCGATACGATCGCCGACACATCATGTCGATGGGTGAATGTGATAGCCAATGAGACGCATCAAGATCATGTTGTCTTGTTGTTTTGCCCATCCAAACATGACCTAAATGAAGTTCAAAAATTCTAAAACTCACCCAATATGACCTATCGACATCCTTGATCATGAATAAATTTAAAAATCAACATTCTAAGGTCGGAAAGATCACAAATGATGCTATTGAAACATTGAGTCCAAAAATGAGACTAAGTGTCAATACTTGGATGAAATTTTCTGAGTCTGGGACCGCTTTTGGCATGCTATATAGGTATGAAATGACTAGGACTTTGTGGGGTCTTATAGGGATCCATATATGGTTGAAACAACCTTGGATTGAAAATCTGACTTCTCCATCACATCTTTATTATCAATTTTAGGCTAGGGGGACAAGTGGCTCATGTCCCAAGGCTTCCAAACTTATTTAGGGTCATTGAGCAAATATTATGAAAAAATAGAACTATAGGTGTGGCCACACTTTTTGTCAAAACGATCCTTTATGAAATTTTTTATGATTCCAATGGATTTAAAATGTTTTTTACACTTAAATTTCACTAGTGGATCATGTTATTTGAGTTCCGAATGAGTTTTGAGGGTCAAAAATAAGTTTTTGAATTTCTTGTCATAGGATACCGCATCTCTTCGCCAACGGGGTCTATAAATAGACCCTAAAGTCATGAATTTGGGTATTTTCCCTTCATCTTTGAGAGCCTAAAACCCTAAATGGGTATTATAACTCAAAATTGAGTCTTTTGAGCATCTATGGAGCTTGGTAAACATCTTTTGTCATTATTATCATCCGGATTAAGGTAAGATTTCATCGCTTTATTGGTAAATTTCGTAGTTCTTGACCCAAAACCCTAATTTAGGTTAGGTCTTGATTTAGCCCAAAATTTGGTTTGTTTGCGCCCATTAATTGAGGGTTATGGTTCTTTGGTAATGTATGAGCATTGGGTTGATCTCACAAACGTAATTTCCATACATGGGACCTACTTGAGGTTTTTGATGTCATTTATGGACCCGAAGCACAATAGTGCAATATGGGTATCGTTAGAATTGTATTTATGTGTATATTATGTTTTTTATAGCATGATGGAATTTTAGAAATTTTGAAGTATAGGCAGGCATGTGGTGCATGATGTGAGGTTTTGCGATTCGACCTTGGGTAGGCTTCTACCCACTCTTCTTGGAGATAATGTATGTTGTGTATGGTATGTGAATATGAATTTTAGGCTTGATTATGAATAAATAACCTAGTATTGATTATTGATGTTTAGGGAATCGGATGAGGGTTTTGGACTCGTAAGGCAGTATGTTTATGACCCTTTTAGAATTCTATTGTCTTCTCTCTAGATTGAATTAGCTTGTAGTATGAAAATATTATGATGCAAGGTTTGGGATACGGTCTAAGTTTTAGAATCATGATTAGTGTGATTGACCTTCGTTGGGCTAGTCTAGTGATCTTGAAATCGTATCTTGGGGTAGAATTGACATAATTGCCCATATTTCTTGACGAATTTCCTATTTTAGGATTGGTTATGGCTTTCTTTACATCTAGAAGTTGAACTAGATACCCTATCCTAGTTTTGGGCATAGTTTTCCTAAATATGGATATTGAAGAATAAAAGTGGGATCATCCGGCCCACTTAGGCCATGACTTGTGTTAGCCCTTTTTGGCTTAGTTGCGGATAGTAGTCCTGGTTGAGACTAATGAGCCTTATTTTTGAGATTTACTTTGTGAATTGATAAATTATGATGATTTTTTCTGGATTATGATTAATGGACTATAGAGATGTTAATTTTCCTTAGATGTGATATTGGGCCTTTAGAGATCTTATTTCCTCTTAATTATGATATTAGTCCCACAGAGATGCATTTTCCTCTTAATTATGATATTTTGTCCATAGAGATGCATTTTCCTTTTAGTTATGATATTTGACTCATAGAAATTTATTTTCCTCTTAGTTATGATATTTGTCCCAAAGAGATGCATTTTTCTCTTAGTTATGATATTTGGCCCGTAGAGATTCCTTTCTCTTAATTATGCTATGGGACCATAGAGACATTTTTCTCTTAGTTATGATATTTGACCCATATAAATGTATTTTCCTCTTAATTATGATTTTGACCTATAGAGATATATTTTCCTCGTAGTTATGATATTTTATCCATAAAGATGCATTTTTCTCTTAGTTATGATATTTAGTCTATAGAGATAATTTTTCTCTTAGTTATGATTATTGGGATTATAGAGATTATTTTCCTCTTGGTCATAATGTATGACCTATAGATATTAGATGTCTAATAGAGGTGATATGCTTATTTATATTTTGCCTCCTGGATGTGAGATGCCTCCTATACGTGAGATAATTACAAATATGTTATGGATTATAAAAATGATTGGTGATATGTGTTCCGTATATGTATATGAGACTAAGGCCATGATTATGATTTCATAGTTATTTAGGATATATTATTAGGCTAAGGGGAATATAACGATATTGGTTGGATATCCGGGAAGCGTTAATCCTTGTAAAGGATACGGTTGTAGAATATGGACACATATATGGTTATGTTTCCTACTATTTCATTGATTGAATATTGGCGATGGCATGCATATATTTGGTGCACTCATAATTAATATATCGGTATTGATGTTCTTTTCATTGAAATACGACCTTAGCACTATTTTTCTAAATAAGGGTTAAAACTCACTTTTCAACTTAACAATGGATTTCTTTACTATAATAATTTCCTAACTAAATGGAATATTTATATGTATAAAAAAGGTTTAAAATATTATTTTAAGAATTTGATCGAGATAGATTTTTGTCCATGACTTAACACTATTATTTAGTTCGATCGCGAGATATTCTGACCCTTTTTGCACTTTTACAATGATTTAGTCGCAAAGGTCATTCCGGATAATAGACTTACGAATTTACACACTTTTAACCATGACTTGAGTCCGTGCACCTATTATATATCTATATATATGTATTGATAATTATGATGGTATATATACCCGATTCAAGTCCAGAGGATACTGTTGTGATGATATATAACTCGATTAGAGTCCAGAGGATAGTGTTGTGATAGTATATCTACATATATATACTCAGTTCGAGCCCAGAGGATATTGTGATGATATGTTTATACTCAGCAAGGCCAGAGGTTGATTAAGATGATGATGATAGTTACAGTGATGAGATTTTTATATTGATTGTGTACTTTGCATTCATTCTTGCATGTGCATCACATATCACCAGTATGTGCTTATGTGTATCATCCAGTATGGGATGATTGCATAGATATGGGTGATAAATATGCCTTATATAATTGTATGTTGATTGAACCTTCTGAGCCTGGGGTGGTGAGGGTACGTATATGCTCAACTTGGTATTTGATTGTCTAGAATAATCATTTACTCATGTTGTTATTGATATTCTTATTATCATTGTTATGATCATTATTATGGCTAGCTTATGACAGATTGGTCATTGATCGGTATCGGGATTTGAGGTATGTTTCTATCCTCTTTTATCTTACGATTGCATTATTATACATGATTAATTCATGTCTAGCCATATGGGTTAGAAACACTGATTATGAGAGTAATTTGATTATAATGAGGTCTTAAAATGAGGACATTAATATTTAGGTTATGCTTTGAGTTGACCTTATAACTATACGTATATATTTTTATATAGCTATGCATAGCTATGATATTATCGTATATCCCTCATTCATTTTTTATATTGCAGATTTATTCATTGGCCTTGTATATTGTTTTATACCTGTCTTTCGCTCTTTATTCACATATTAGCTTGGGATATATGATATAGTATTGAGATTTACGAATTTAGAAATGAATAGGATAGTTCATCCTTGATACTTTCTTAGCCTTATTATTTTAGTCTCTTGGACATGAATAAAATAGGCTATCCTTATTGTCTCATTGACTTGTTATATGATTTTTGGACTTTTGGGTGTAATTTTCATTTTGTTTATATTTTTATATATCTTCCTTAACTTTGGAGCTCAGTTGGCAGCTACCTACCGAGTGCCATTCGCTTGGTACTCATACTACATATCTGAAGCTTGCAGATCATAGTATGGTTTATCTCTATTTATGTATGTGTCGCACGGAGCATCCACGGTTCGGAGACTAAGAGTGAGCTCCTGATGTTAAGAGTATTACTTTCCTCCCTCTTATATATTAGACTAGTCTCTATATTGTATTTGTAGATATGTTGTATCAGTGTAATTCGATTCATATTTCCACTACTGGATAAATGGGATATGGCTACGGTTCTCCTACCGCCCTCATAGACACTACAACCATCCCCATAGATATATGGTGACGGTTGTCACACACGATACAACTAAAGGCGTTACATTAGTTCTAACGTGATGTTTTTGTGTGACAGTTACCAAAACTGTCGCTATATCATGACCTTTAGCGATAGTTATTATATTGACTATATGGCGACGGTTATCAAGCTGTTGGGACGGTTCCAAACCGTCCTTATATACATATCAAAATATGATATTGCAATGGTTAGTAGTCTATTGAGATGAGTGCAAGTCGTCCCTACATATAAGCTAATGCGATGGTTGTATATGCTATTGCGACAGTCGTATATCCATACTATTGGAACAGTTATATATGCTATTGCAACGGTTGTATGCATATATTATTAGGATGGTTATATGTGCTACTAGGACAATTCAACATGAGGTATAGAAATAGTTAATTTTATGCTATTGGGATAATTATTTTAGGCTATTAGGACAAATATTATTCGAATATTCAACAATACTATATTATGCTATTGCATTGATTTTATAAAGATACCATAACACATAAAATATACATATATATTAATCATCAAGAGTATTAGTAACTATTAATTCCCAAAATTTCAACCAATAAGAAACCAATTTTTTTTTAACATTCAAAAAAAATAAAACATACACAAGTTTCAAATGTTCAAAAATAAAGTTGTTTGAAACTACTCGGTCAAATTTTCTAATAGCTAGGCAACATGAAGCCAGTGCGATCGAGATTGCTTAGGTCAACTCTAGTACATCAATTTCATTCTTGCCTTCTTATATTTCATGATCACCTACAACAATAAGAAAAATAAATTAAAGTTAAGCAACATACTACACAACAACAACAACAATAACAACATATCCAATATTGAGATCAAGCATACCAGTATATACCCCAATCAAAGTTGGAAAAGATCAAGAATATTAAGTATATAGATTGCTATCCTCATCTTTCGAAGGGTATGTATCTTAGTTTCCATCTTTCCACTGAGTCCTATTTCCATATGTATTTATATACTTGATGCAAACAGGATCAACTGCATGGATACATGAGGTTTGTGAGGTTAAAAAATGTTGTTTTCTATGTTAAGATTACAAAATTGTGGTGCAATTTTGGTTGGAAAGGCAAACATGCATGAGTTAGGCCTAGGCACTACTGGAAATAACGCAAACCATGGGTATGTGTACATTCTTTTGTAGAGAGGTTGTATACATGAAATGTCAAATTGTATTTAACCCTTTCTAAGGCAGTCCTAAGGCTATGCACATGACCAGGTGAGATCATCCTAGAGTTGTACATGTGCCTTATCAATGTATTCTTCTAATAGATCTTCCAATTGTATAGAGATTATTCTTGTTCTTATTTCTTCATTCATCATTTTTTCTTACATCTATTCTATATTTCTTTCATCACTTTTTTATATACATAGGAAGAATGAACTTCAAATATAATAAGGATCTTAACTCAAAATGAGAAGTAGACAAAGAAAATGTAGAAGAAAAGGACACAGGTCAAGCCAACCATATTTGTAGGGATTGAGGGAATTCTTAACTGGAATATTAGGGGGCTAAATGCCTAAAATAAGCAAAAGAAGCTGAAACTCCTTCATAGTGAAGAGAAAGTAAGTCTGAAAGGCTTATTAGAAACAAAAATCTATCATAACAAAATTGAGTATACAACTGCTAAACTCTTTAATGGGTGGAACTATGTAACTAATTTAGAATGTAACTATCACGAAAGATGTGGGTAGTGCAAAAATCAGATTTCTTTCAAGTAACTCTGCTTATCAAATCTAGTCAAGTAAATGTAACCTTATAGAGGACATTTGTGATCAGCTTTGTTTATGCTTACAACACTAAGGAGAAAAGAAAGACTTAATGGGATAAAATGAAGAGAATGAGTCATTTAATACGGTTGCCCTGGTTAATCTTAGGTGATTTTAATTCAAGATGACAAAATAGGTGGAAACCCTATTACTTGGGTGAGATAACTAATTTTGTTGCTTTCTTGAAGGAACTACAACATCAAAGTGGAAGGTACACCTTGAATGATAAGCATGGTGATAACATAATCTTCTAAAAATAATTGGGCATTTGTTAATGACAATTGGTTGGATGACAGAGGAAATTAAAGCATTCAACTACTCAAGTTAGAAATGTTCAAGGGAAAATGGAGTATGATACACCAAAAGGTGATGCAATTTATACGTACTAATACGTGAGCTCATTGGGATAGAAGAAAGCATAAGGAATACCAGCTAATCCATATATTATGTAGTAGGGTAAACACTTATCCCTGTGCAGAAAATGAACCTACTGAAGGAGTTCACTAGAAGCATATTGAGGAAGCCTAATTTGGGATTGGAAACACTAAAAGCCTAGGACTTGATGGATATAGAAGTGCATTTTTTAAAGTAACTTAGGAGATATTATGTGATGACATTACAGAGGTAGTCCTAAACTTCTTTAGTAATAACAAACTTTTTAAATAGATTAATGCTATAAATATTATTTTTATTCCTAACGTTGATTATCCTGAGATACTTTTTGAAATACAATGATACAAAGCACCACAGTTAGTACTAGGTAACATCGGATAAGCACAATGCACAGATACTTACAGTACAACATGATAATATCCAACACCACTGAATAACCAAATTCGACCAGATTACACTAGCTTTCAATGAAGCACATTTACATATTCCATTGTAGTAAGTAACAATAATATAACCTAGAGAAAAACTAGCAGCATAACCTTCAGAAAGCTAAATTCTGAAAAATCTACCAGGGGAAGAATAATAAAGAAATAAACTAAAAGACCGATTTCCACCAACAACCATCCAATACAGCCCTAACAATAACAAAAACAACAACAATATCATCCACCAAATGAACTGGAGTACAATTCAGGAATTCAAACAATAACCTTGATTGTTTTGACTATTTCTCCCTATAGCTATAAGTGTAGAGATAGATTCTTTTGGCGAAGGAATCGACAATGCCTATAGCATCTTAGGATCAATTAACCCTGCATTCTAAAGTTGACCAATTACATCTGCAATAACTTCTTGTTGAATGGTTCTTTTTTGTTCCTCGATTTGATCCTCCATATTTTGCATCCTTTCTTGTATTTGTTGCATGACATCATTTGTGGCATTTAAAGTTGGTTCAAAAGTTTCATTTATTCTTTTCAAGAAAGTCTTTGTAACCCTGGTTCCATACATTCATACATGTCCCAGATGTTCAGGACCCATGACTGCTGAAAATGTATCAATAGACTGATTATTTGCACCCCTTTGCATTTCAATTTCCTTTATTTCAGCCTAATAAATCATATTCAAAAGCACATTCAAGTAATTATATATTAAGAACCAGATGTCAATATAAACTTAAAATAGATAAGTTTCATACAATTTTCCTAGTGATGATTTCATTTCACGTCTTGTATATACGAACAGGTTTTCTTGCTCTTGTGACCGCAAATATTTCCTTCAGCGACAAAGTTCCCCTTCTCTTTTACTATTCATATAAAAATGAATATAAAAAATTACTTAAATGACAATTTAAAACTAAATATGAAATGAGAGAACACACCAGTTTATTGCGAATTAAAGAAAAACTCTTTTTAGAGCAGTGTGTGGATCCATCAGCTTATTCCAATTCTCAGTATTTGTTTTGGAAATTTTCTGTAAAATGAATCAATAACATTAACTAAAGTAATAATGACTTTATAGAACAAATAGTAATATGATTACAGATGTTGAAACACATTTTATCTAAAAAATTTTAGACTTCTATATATGAGGAGCTGTTTAAATTGACATTCTGGAACAATTCTCGACCTTTTCGCCATTCAAACAACATCATTTTCATATGGATCGTAATGTCTTTCCTTTAAATCAGCTATATTCTTTCTCCAAGATTCTCAAAGTCTTTCCAAAACCCAACCTTTTGAGGCATCAGGAATATCATATTTTGACTACAAGTTGGTGTCATTCAGTTAGGGAAGGCAAAAAAAAGACAACTAAAAAAATATCAAATACTGACAGAGAAACTTGGTTATAATACCATAAATCCTTTTTAGTATCAATCAACCTCCAATCAAATATATCAATGGGAAAAGGGTCATATTCTTTACAATATGCCTAGAAAGCTGCCTAACTCAGCTACAACTTTATTAGTAGGACCAATAGGTTTGTTTTGTCGATTTAGTATGATAAGGTTTTTCTCTTATCAGCCATGTACCTTGTGAATTTGTGTTTTACCTCTTGTTTTTCTAATGGAAGGCCCTTTAACTATAAGAAAATAGAAGAAAATTAGAAGTCATGAATGAATTCAATAAGTTTTTCAAAGATATATGTTACCTTGTTCTTCAGAATGTTCAGCTATTATAGGAGTAACTGAATCAACCATTTGGACTTGATCCTCTCCATGTTGCTCCATGTTGCTCCTCTACATCATGATGCTCTACTATGGATTATTCAATTTCTTGAGATGGTGGTTGTTGTACTGGTGGCTACTGTACTGGTGGTTGTTGTATTGGTGGCTGCTGTTCTCCAATTAATTTTAGAAGATACTCTTTCTCCAATCATAAGGCTTTAACTGTTTCAGTTATTGTCAATAACCGTCGTTTTCTATTTGCCATGGCTGATAACTATCCAGGTTTAGTAAATGCCTTGTTGTTAGCTCTTTTGTTATTTTTTGAAGGCCCTTATTGATTTATTTTTATCCAAACCTGCATAAAATTAAGATGGACAATCTGATTAGTACAAAATAAATATGTGTTCAAACAACTATTCATATAGAAGATTTATATAGCGTTCAAACAATATTTATAAGTCCAAATAGAACACACTTATAGTTAGTCCAATAAACTTTGATACACACATTGCAGAAAAGAAACAGAAGGCAAAGAAACAACATATGTTTTGGATAAACAAGCTCATATAGGCAGCCTACCTTTCTATTTCAGTTTCCTTTATTTCACTTACTTATGTGGTGGTTAGAGACAAGGAAATAGGGCTTGCCATCTATGAAACTATCATTGGTATAACCATAGTGCTCACTACTATATATACTGCAATAACAGACAAAGGTGAAAGTTCAAATATACTGCAATAACCTACTACTCAACTGTAATGTGTTTAGTGGTTAATCGACCTATTGCTCAACTATTGAACTGAACTGTTTATTCTAGAACCCACTACTTGATTAAATTACTACCATCAGAAACTAAATATGCATTCCTTCTCAACTGCATTCCTGCTACATTTCTTCTATTTTACTCAACTAGCTACAATGTCATCGCAATTGTGATGATATAAAATAAATAAGGCATTGGTCCTTTAAAACCTATGTGTAACCAAAGTGAACAAACATACAGACTACCTATATAAAACATTCAAGAATAATAAAACATGCAGGTAGAACATGATCAACAACAGAAAACTTCCTTCTAGAGATGAGAGCAGTGCAGTTGCTAAACTATATACAAGGGTTGGCCTTTAATAGAGTTTATATAATGCAAAGTGCAAAGTGGAAGCAAAGTCTTATTATTTATGTCAAAACCAATAAACAGGCATGCAAACCAAGTCCATTTTGATAAAGATGAGGGTTCATTTAATCGCAACTATAAACGAAAGTAAAATTTGAATTATTTAACTTAGTTATGTCAAATGCAAATCAACAAACTAAAATTAGAGAATGGTTTGACAGAAAATAAATCATCAATTAAACAATAATCGGGCTTTAGTTTTATGCAACAATAATATATATATATGTCTTATACTAATTGTGTGATAACAGGTTAGGTATTATTTTATTATGTTACAACTAACGGTTATTGAAAAAACTTAATTCCTGTTACCTAATAAATGCCTTTGATTATGTATATTTACACCTTAATAAGGGGATGATAGACAAAGGAAGATAGGTTCTGATCCAAACATTGCTTCCCTGGAAAGAGTCATAGCTCGACAATAGAATTTTGCATCAAAATCTAAGGTATTCTTCCATAATGATGGATATTTTTTTGTGAAATTTGCAAATTTCTAAGATGAGGTATTAAAACCCATTCTATTATGGGGTTAAGTTTCTTCAGTTACCTCTTAGCTGTTGGGGGGAAATTATTCAATTACTAGAATTGCTAGTGGAGGTGGCACTCCTTTGTTTGCTAATATAATACACTACGTCTATGGAGAGAATTTTTTTTGATAGGGTGTTAGTTGAGGTAGATGTGACTAGACAATTACAAGATACTATGAAAATGACGGACCCTCAACGACGAGTATTAAACCAAATAGTGTGGTATGACTACCAACCTGTTACTGTAGCACTTGTTTGAAAATAGGACATGATTGTTCTAAAATGAAACAACAACAGGACTAGCAGGGCAGCAACACTCTTCGTCATAACAGAAGATGAAATTATCACAAATACAACAGTCTTCAACTCAACAGCAGGACCAGTTGCAGCGGTAACAAGAACAATAGTAAAAAGTTAGCATAAGGAAAGTATTGAAAGCTGAGTTTTTTTATAGATTTTCATATCATTAAATTCATGCAACATCAACTATTATTAACATGGGATATCTCTTCCTACCTTACCTTTGTTCTTTTGTTGTAGTTGAAAATTTTGTCTTTTTTTCCTGCTCCCTTTCTTTTTGGATTTCTTGAAAATTAAATAAACTTATCAGTTTCAATATACACTCATAATATGCAACTTGCAAATGAAAAGTTTATAGCTAATAATGGCCCAAATAACATGTAGATGAAAGGCTCTAAAGAAAGTAATATATTGCCAAAGCTGCAAAGTAGGCATTGCACAAGCAGACAAACTATAAGGCATGTATAGCACCACTGGCAAACTATAAAATACATACTACATATGAACTTATACAAACATAAGTTATGCTATAATTTTTCTACTTTGTAGCAAAATTATATCCCATATAAAGCTTTACTTTTTCATAATTATCAACTAAAATTATTCTGATATCATGCTATTAATTTTAAATATAGACATTCTTTATACAAAATAGTTATCTACTATCATACCTTCTATTTTTCAAGGTATTTTCATAACTTTTAATTATGCCTAGCTCCTGTATTTTCAATAATTCTAACTTATGTTGTCAAAATTCTTTAAAGCTTACATGCCTTTAATCTCTGTAAAAAGGGGCTCAGACAGGGCATTATTTTATTGAAATATCTTATACACTATCTATCTATAGCAATTACCCATAAAACTGACTAATATAAAATGAAAGATGACTTTGTAATCATATTAACACTTCGCTTCTTAGCCTAATCAAAATTTTACTTTTACTATAAGGAATATGTATGACTTCTATTAGGGGTGACTTAAAAAATTATGAAGAAAGAACATATGTAAAAAGAACAACATACCCAGTGCAATCCCACACAATGGGGTCTGGGCACAGTAGGGTATTGTAATGGCCCAAGTCTATATCCACGATGCTACATGATGCTCATAATCTCGAAAGACCACAAGCTAAACCATGACTGGTACCTGTTATATTAACTTAATAATAATACTGTAATATGCAAAAATTAGGCAAAAAATATGCCATAAGTTTCAATACTATAATAAAAATGAACACAATATAACAATACCAAAACTGAGACATCTGTCTGAAAATACTCTAGTCTGAAAAGCCTCTAAAATGTCTGAAATATAGAGTTGATAGGACAAGTCTCTGACATGACTGATACTATCCTGAGACTGACTATGGCTCTAGGTAATTAGCTAAATTATCGGGTATTAAATACCCCCGAGACTTGATAGCATGAAAAGTAAAGCATCATATGATCTTGCATAGCATAAAATGCACACTTGTTCATAATGTATCTATAGAGACATTTTATCAAACACTTGCATGGTATAACTTGCACATAATTTAGCATGGCATGATTTTTTTTCCCTTATTAATTCACATGAACAATTCATCAAGAACTTGGTGAGCTTAGTATATGAACATAATAAGATCTAATTGCACAATTTCGAGGGGTTTAACATGGATTCATTTGAATCTACACACATAATAACCAATTCCACACAAAATGTATAATAAATCATGAAATAGAAATCTAATTCAAATAGTAATCATGAATACACTTTAATTCCAACCATGGAAGTCATAAATTCCTACTACTTAAAGTTAAAGAGTTTCTTGGACACCAAGGGTCGAAAGAACCCTTGGATGAAAACTTTACACACCTTAGTTGGCAAATTCTTGAAGAATAATGGTGGAAACCTTGAGTCTTGGATCTTGAAATTTAATCTCCTAAGATTTTTGTTCTTGAGTATTTTGAGAAAGAATGAATATAATTTGCTAATTGAGGGCTAAATCTCGTGTTATGGGGGCTGAAGGACGTGGGAAAAGGACACAATTACCCCCAATGATATGGCTTTTCAATGAATAAAAATTGAACCATCAACATGCAGATCGGCGTCGTTGGCATCAATGTGATAGCCAATGCACCGCGTCAACTCTATGTCGGTTCAATGGAAATTTCCATTAGAAGCCAAGGAAAAATATTGATCGATGCGATGGATGACACACCGTTTCGAGATCGCATCGATACACTACTTTGTATTCCCAAAACTCATCCAGGAACACCTACTGACATTCTTGATCATGAATTAACCTAAAGATTGACATTTTGAGGTCATAGAGGTCGTGAAATAGAGTTGCCTACTTATGAAGGCCAAAGTAACACTAAGTTTGAATACTTAGCTAAAATTGTCTAAGTATGGAACCCCTTAGGAAGCGTAAAAGACTGACTTAAGCTTAGAATTTTATGAGGTCTTACAATATCTCCCCCTTGGGAACATTCAACCTCAAATGAGATTGATTAAACTGAAAATACTGATAGATTAAATTTAGACACTAGACAGGCACAACTGAAGCGTGATTCTATGACTGAAATTCCTGATATACTGAATTATCATACTAAACATGCATATCTGATGCATGAGTACATAGCTGAACATGATTCATGAATTGGATGACTGAGTATGCAACGTTAACTAATACTACGTTAGCAGCTATATCTGAACATGAGACTGAGTAATTCAAAGTAAAACCGTTACATTGGGCTGAGTCTGAAAGGTGAGGGTACTTGGTTCGTATATTTACTTTTGCTTCCCAAGTAGCTCCCTCAACGGACTAATTCCACCAAAGAACTCTTACTAGAAGGACTTCTTTGTTCCTCAATTAGTGAATCTGATAGTCAAGGATTTCAATTGGAATCTCTTTATAAAAGAGGTTGTTCCAAACATCTATGCCCTCTATAGGGACTACAAATGCTGGGTCACCTATTCATTTCTTAAGCAAGGAAACATACAACACTGGATGCACTGAAGCTAAGTCTGAAGGCAACTCAATCTTGTAAGCTACCTTTTCGAAATGGCTGAGGCTTAGGTAGGGACCAACATATCGGGCACTAAGTTTCCCCTTCTTTCCAAACCTCTTCACTCCTTTCATTGGGGAGATTTTCAAATACACAAAATCACCAATCTCAAACTCGAGATCCTTTCTACGTACATCTGCGTACGATTTCTGTCGGCTCTGAGTTTTCTTAAGCCTTTCCCTAATCAACTAAACTTTCTCTAAGGTATCAAATACCAAGTCAGGCCCTACTACTGCGTTCTCTCCCACTTCAAACCAACCAATGGGAGATTTATACTTCCTCCCATAAAGTGTCTCAAATGGAGCCATTTGAATGCTGGAATGATAGCCTTTGTAGTATGCAAATTTAATCAAAGGCAAGTGGTCATCCCAACTACCTTTAAAGTCTATCGCACACACTCACAGCATATCTTCTAAAGTCTGAATTGTCCTTTTTAGTTGACCATCTGTCTGAGGATAAAAGGTTGTACTGAGGTAAACTCGGGTACCAAGACCCTTTTGTAATGCCTTTTGGAAATGAGAGGTGAACTGGGTAACTCTATCTAAGATAATAGACAACAAAACACTATGCAATCTGATCAACTCCTTGATATAGAGTTTGGCATAATCCTCGTCTGAATAAGACGTATAGACTGGTAGGAAATAAGCTGATTTGGTCATCCTATCTATAATGACCCAAACTGAATCATCTTAGTGAAGAGTACAAGGCAAACCCATCGCAAAGTCCATGTTCAGCTATTCCCATTTCTAGGTGGAAATGCTGAACTCCTATACGGATCCACTAGGCTTGTGATGCTCAATTTTAACCTATTAACGAGTTGAGCACTTAGGGATAAACTTTCCAATATCTCTCTTCATCCCATTCCACCAATAGATCTCCTACAAATTATAGTACATCTTAGTGCCCCCTGGATGAATAGAGTAGCACACACTATGCACCAAGAATTCGCTACCTCAAGTCATCTACACCTAGCACGCATAGCCGACCCTGGCAGCGCAACACACTATCTCCCCCTTGGGAGAAAACCTCTACTTTCTGGTTTTTGACTGATTCCTTCAACTTGACTAAACTGGGATCCCTATCCTGCTTTTCATTCACCTCAGTAACTAAAGATGATTCTAGACTACTTTGCACCCATACACTACCTTCTGCTGAATCGACTAAGCAAATACCTAGTCGGGCAAACTAATGAACTTCCTGGGCTAACTTCTGATTACCATCATCCACATGAGCATCACTACCTATTGACATCCTACTGAGAGCATCAACCACTATATTGACTTTACCAAAATGATACAGGACACTCATGTTATAGTCTTTCAAAAACTCCAACTACCTTCTCTGATGGAGGTTTAAATCTTTCTGGGAGACCACATACTGTAGGCTCTTATGGTCTGTGAAAACATCCACGTGCACACCATACAAATAGTGCCTCTAAATCTTTAAGGCAAAAACTACTGCTGCTAACTCAAGATCATAAATAGGATAATTCTTTTCATGGGGCTTAAGCTTTCTAGTGGTGTAGGCTATGACCTTACCTCATTGCATTAGAACACATCCCAAATTGACTCTGGAGGCATCACAACATACCATAAATGCATTTGAACTATCTGGTAGGGTAAAAACTAGAGCTGTAGCGAGTCGAGTCTTTAACTCCTGAAAACTCTTCTCACAAGAATCTGACCACTAGAATTTGACTTTCTTCTGAGTCATATCTAGACATAGGGGATGCAATAGATAAAAATCCCTCAATAAACCATCAGTTATAGCAAACCAAGCCCAAGAAACTTCTGATATCTGATGGAGATATGGGTCTAGGACAGTTTCTCACTGCTTTAGTCTTTTGGGGATCAACTCTAATGCCATAACAAAAAATGATATGGCCAAGAAAGGCTACTGACCTTAGCTAAAATTTTCACTTATTGAATTTGGCGAATAGCTGATGGTTTCTGATAGTCTGCAATACTATTTTGAGATGGTCTGCATGATCATGCTCACTGTGGGAGTAGACAAGAATGTCATCTATGAAGAATATAATGAATATGTCCAAAAACTTCTTGAACACACGGTTCATCAATTCCATGAAGGCTGCTGGGGCATGTGTAAGTCCAAAGGACATGGCTAAGAATTTAAAGTAACCATCTGAAGGCTATTTTCGGGATATCACATTTTTGACTCTAAGCTGATGATAGCCCGATCTGACATCTATCTTGGAAAAGTAACTGGCACCCTGAAGCTGGTCAAAAAAGTCATCGATTCTAGGAAGGGGATACTTATTCTTGACCGTGGCTTTATTTAGATGATGTAGTCAATACATATTCTGAGAAAACTGCATTTCTTATGCACAAATAAAATTGGTACGCCCTACGGGGACATACTGGGTCTGATAAATCCTATATCTAGGAGATTCTTCAACTGTTCTTTTAAGTCACTGAGTTCTGCAGGTGCCATTCTATGGCAAAAAAGATATGAGTTGAGTATCTAGAAGAAGGTCTATTTCGAAGTTTATTTCCCTTTTGGGAGGAACTCCAGGAAGATCTTTGGGAAACACATCTGGGAATTCACATGCTACAGACATTAATTCAAGAGTAGGTGTTTCTGAATTAGAGTCCTGGACTCGAACGAGATGGTAGACACATCCCTTAGATATTATTTTTCTCGCCCGAAGGTAAGAAAAAAAATAACCCCTAAGTGCTGAAGTAATACCCCTCCACTCAAGGATGGGTTCATACGGAAATTGAAACTGGACAATTTTGTTTCTGTAATCGACTGAGGCATAGTAGGAATAAAGTCAATCTATGCAGATAATGACATCAAAATTAGTCATCTCTAATTCAACTAAGTCTGCTGAAGTGACTTTCTGAGATATCATAACCAGATAGTTCCTATATACCCACCGGGATATGATAGATTTACCCACTGGGGTAGAGATTGAGAAAGGCTCTGCTAGAATTTTAGGACTGACTCCAAAATTAATAGCTATATATGGAGTAATAAAGGACAATGAAGCTCTTAGATCTAGAAAAGCATAAAAATGTAAATGGTAAACTTGTAACTTACCAGTGACCACATTAGGAGAACATTCCTGATCTTATTGGGACTGAAGAGCATAGATTCTATTTGGGTGCTGCCCACTGGTGGCACTGGAAGTGGCACCCTTCTAATTCAGGCAATCATACTGAGCTGGGGGACGGTTATACTGGCCTTGAGAACCTGACTGGGGACAATCTCTGACTCTATGGCATGGCTTGCCATACTTAAAACACAGATATCTACTCGCTCTGCAGACACCTTGGTGATTTCTACCATATTTTTGACAAAGGGGATTGGTTTGGGCGTTGCTAACACTACCCTAGGGTTTAGGGCCTGGTGTGCTATCTCTGTTGCCATCTCTTAATTTTGGAACTAGAGGACTGGCTGAGGGTGGAGCTGGAACTGAGGATTTTGGGTGGAATTGAGAACAATTCCCACCCCCTGACTTAGGTTGAGCAAAGTTGAAACTACTCATTCTCTCTCTCTTGCTTTTCCTCTCCTTCTCCTTATTCTCAGCCTTCTCTATCTGCTAAGCATAGACCATGATCTTGGGTATGTCCATCTCCTTAATCAATATCATGGTCCTACACTCTTTGAACATACTGTTAGACACCCCAGACACAAACTTACACATCTTCGCTCTACTATCTGCTACTATATGCGGGGCATATCTGGCTAACTGAGTAAACTTGGGAGAATACTCTTGCACTATTATATTGACCTGTCTTAGATTTATAAACTCTAAAACCTTTACTTCCCTCAACTCAAATGGGAATAACCTATTCAGAAAAGCAATGGAAAACTCCTCCCATTCTATAGGCCCTACATCTACGGCCCTTTCTACTTTCTACTATTTTAGCCATGAGTGGGCCACATCCCTAAAATTATATGTAGCCAACTCTGCACTCTCAACAGCAGTTACCTCTATAATATCAATAACTTTCTACACCTGATCAAGAAATTCCTGAGGGTCCTCATCTGACTTAGACCCTATAAAAGATGGAGAGTTCATTTGGGTGAACTCCCAAATCTTGGAAGTAGCAGTATTGGCTATTGGGTTTGCCAGAACAATAGTTGGATGTTTATTTTCGAATGCCATAGAATAAGCTAGGGTGGTGAAAGCTGCTCTGAATTCAGTGTAGGAGATGTGTTCGTCTAGAGGATCTAGTTGGATAGGCTGGGGTTCTGGATGGTCTCTCATTCCTCTTCCTTTAGTCCTCTTTGGAGGCATATTATATAAATAGAAGAGAAATTTGGATTAGACAGGGAGTTTAACTGGAGCTCATACTCACTAGCATGACATGAGTACTGAAAGAAGGGAAGCTTTTCCAAAAACACCGCATAGCCTCCTGTCCATAAGTTTGGCGTGCTACATACCCATGCACAAGACTCTACTAGATGTAGTTTTCAGATATCCTAGGACTCTGTTGAACCTTACTCTCTTATATCAAGTTTGTAATGCCCCGAGTCTGTACCCTAAATGCTACACGGTGCTCATAATCTTGAAGGACCATAAGCTAACCTATGATTGGTACCTGTTGCATTAACTGAATGACAATACTATAATATGAAGAAATTAGGAAAAAAATATTCCATAAGGTTCAATACTATAGTAAAATAGAATACGGTATAAAAATACCAAAATTGAAATATCTATCTGAAAATACACTAGTCTGAAAAGCCTCTAAGCTATCTGAAATATGGAGTTGATGGGAGAAGTCCAAAACTAACTTCGACTACTAAAATAAACTAAAATGCTAAAATAATAATCATGTCCTTGAACTATAAGGACTGACTACTGAAGATCTAAATTGCTAAGGGTGCTCGGGAGCCAATGCGTTTGAACCTACGATATAAAATATCATAGCACAAGAGAAAAGTATACGTCAGTACTTTGAATATACAGGTATGCTATGTGAGGTAGGCTTAAATGCATGGGTTCATATACATGAATAATAATGATTGAATGACATGATTACAACTGGATGAGAGTACGTGCATGAATACGTAACTATAACTGAGATCGTGATAACACTGAATACTGAGTCTGAATATTGATTAACTAATATCTAGGTATATTGATACTAAATTACTGATAACCGAAAGACCGTATCTGATAGTCTTGATTTTGTGTAACTATACTGAGTTTCGTACTAAGCTGAGTGACTGTGTCTGACAATCCTGAATCCATAGAACTAAATTGAGCTCTATACTGAGACTGAATCTAAAAATGAGACTGTGAGAGGTAATCATCTAACTGACATGCCTCTTTTTCAATAGATTAGGGTCCAACCTATTACCCTTGTTGGAAGGGTCCCAGTACTGTGCCTCGGGTAAAGACAAGCTGAGTCACCCTCATCTGGTAGGTGCTCTAAACGAGAATGGTAGTACCCTCAACTAGTAGTTATATCACCTCACCAACCCTTAACTATCAGGTTGATGTCTCAACTTACGCTGGCTATGTAGTTCTGGAACACAAGGACTGTTTCTAAGACTCACACCCTCTACTGGAAGGTGAGTCCCCATCCTTGGGTTCACTTGGTGCTGAATCCTACTCCCAACTGAATAAACTCTGGACTAATTTCTAAACTGTTCTAAGCTAGACTGAAATGTTACTGATTATACTATTTAACTAAACTGAATTGAGTTAACTGAGTTACGTGGACTGGCGGAATACTACTGAATTTTGTTAACTGACTGAATTTACTTAGGTCTGAACTAAATACTGAACTATACTGGATTGATACTAAGTCTACTGAGTTCTTCCTGAGTTTTGTCACTGACTGAGAGTACTATCGATTGTGACATGACTGCTACTATCCTGAGACTGACCATGGCTCTAGGTAATCAGCTAAATTATCGGGTATTAAATACCCCCAGGACTCGATAGCATGAAAAGTAAAGCATCACATGATCTTGCATTGCATAAAGTGCACACTTGTTCATAATGTATCTATAGACACATTTTATCAAACACTTGCATGGTATAACTTGCATATAATCTAGCATGACATGATTTCTTTCCCTTATTAGTTCACATGAACAATTCATCAAGCACGTGGTGAGCATAATATATATACAAAATAAGAGGGCATCATGATTCACTTCTAATTTCACAATTTCATGGGGTTTAACATGGATTCATACGAATCTACACACATAATAACTAATTCTATATGAAATGTATAACAAATTATGAAATAGAAATCTAATTCAAATAGTAATCATGAATACACTTTAATTCCATTCATGAAAGTCATAAATTCCAACTACTTGAAGTTTAAAAGAATTTCTTGGACTCCAAGGGTGGAAGGAACCCTTGGATGAATACTTCACATAGCTTAGTTGGAAAATTCTTAAAGAATAATGGTGGAAACCTTGAGCCTTGGATCTTGAAATTTAATCTCCTAGGGTTTTTGTTCTTGAGTGTTTTGAGAAAGAATGAATATAATTTGCTAATTGAGGGCTAAATCTCATGTTATGGGGGCGGAAGTACGTGGGAAAAACACCCAATTACCCCTAAAGACATGGCTTTTTAATGACTAAAAATCAAACCATCGACGCACAGAATGAAGCACTTCGTCATTGGCATCGACGCGATAGCCAACATGCTACATCGAGTCCATACTGGTTCATTGGAAATAGCCACTAGGAGCTAAGTAAAAGTATTGATCGATGCGATGGATGATGCACCATGCCGAGATCCCATCGATACACTGGTTTGGATTCCCAAATGTGGTTCATACGAGGTCTAAAAAATACAAAACTCACCCAAAACACCTACTGACTTTCCTGATCATGAATTAACCTAAATATTTACATTTTAAGGTTATAGAGGTCATGAAATAGAGTTGACAACTTATGAAGGCCAAAATAACACTAAGTTTGAATACTTAGATAAAATTTTCTAAGTCTGGGACCCCTTAGCAAGCTTAAAAGACTGAGTTAAGCTTAAGATTTTATTGGGTCTTACAAGTATATTTAGACCTTATCCCTACCTAAGAAGTAAAGGGGATATTTCTGATAGAGTGTTATGTCCCATGACTGTCCCTCTTTCTAAAATCAACCAAAATCAGATCTAGCCCATTGTCTATAACCCTATGCATCATATGAATAACACTCTCAACCTCCTCAATATTCATACGCCTAAAATAACCATAGTTATAAATCCTTTCTAAGTACTCTAAATCCTCTGTGACAATTCTTTTGTCCTCTTCCTTATTCAAGAGTTTATGGATATATGAATGACCTTCTTCTAATAAGTACCTTCACCTCCTTTAATTTATTATCCTCAACATTGATGCACTTTATTTGGTCAAGGCATCGACTCCTCTTCTCTCTAGCCTTGGCTAGCCTATATAACTTCTTATCCTTACCTTATATTCTAATTCTACAATATAAGCTTTTGAAAGCTATTGTTTTTCCCATCATAACCTCTAATTAAACCTCATTCCAAGATATTTTATACTCATCTTGTTATGCTCCGGAAAAATTTTTCGTTAACATCTCAGACAAAAATGTGTTGAATTCTGTTCTTTATCATGATTAATAATTTTTCTATGTGGAATTTCTGGATATGAGATCTGTCATCATGTAGAGAATTGAATAAACTTTCCAACGATATGTGGATCATCCAAAACGGACACTCAAGCGATGAGTTATGATCATTCCGATCTAACCGTGAATAGTGGTAAACAGTAAATGTGCAGGAAAAAAATACTGAGGCCAGGCGAATGTTAGGGTCAACTTCAAACGATCATAACTCCTTGTACATAATTATCTGGGTGAGCTACTATATATCAACAGAAAGCTCTCAAAGTCCTTTTTCTAATGAAATTGGTTTTTATCTAATTTCTCCATTAGATAAAAAGGTTATGGTCGATCTAATTTAGCCTATCAAACAGTCTACCAAATCACAGATTTGACATTATTTGATTTTTAAGGGTATTTTGGTCATTTCACTCTAATCCATCTGGGTAAACCATGGATTTAAGTCCATTAAGAGCATTCCATAGATCATTCTTCTCCAAAATTTCCTAAGGCTCAAACCCCAACCCTACTACTCCAAATTTCATCCTTCTATGTCTCTTGATAAAACCATAGAAATTTCAAATTGATTTGAAATTTGAGTTGATCATGTTAAGGGCTTTGAGAAGCACCTTTTATTTTCGTGAATAAAGTTCTGGATTTGGAAGTTCATATTCATCTTCTATTTTTAGGTATGTGGGGCTTTGAACAAGATTATCCTTTCGATCTTGTGCCTGGTATTTTTGTTGAATTACATTGACATGAGATTTTACATGTTTTACCATGAATTGGAAATATGGTTTTATATCTTATATTATTATCCATGAGCTATGGGATTATGTCATCCAATATGCATATGATGTTGAGATAGAATTATGTCCAAAAAGTATTTGATTATGAGAGTATGATGATTTAATTTGTTAAGCCTTGATTTATACTATCATTACACTATTTACTTATTATGAATTTATAATTGTTATTGGAAATTCTATGTCCCTACTATGGTTTGATATCTCAAGTACCTTTAAATGAGAGTTGGATGGCAAATTGAGAAATGCTGATATCGAAGTTGCAATGAGTCTTGGTATTTTTCGGATGGTTTTGATGAGTTAAATTGTTGAAAATATTATGTATTGATTCTTCATATCCTTGTCCAAATATCGAGTCGGTTATGGTTCAATGCATTGATTCCTAGTTGATGTTGAGGAAGATTAAAATGTTTTGAGCTAAAATATGTTGAGTTAGGAATCCACAAATTGATATGATTTGATAAATGAGAAAGAGATTTGATTTGGCCTTTATGATAGACCCTTGTGATGTTGTGGTGGATTTACTAATGCGTTCTAAGCTTGTCGGGGAGTAGTACTTAGCACCGAGAGGGAAATTTGGTATTTCCCCAAACCTATGTGTCACCGTAAGGTTGTTTGATGATGATATTATTGGCCAGAGAGCCCGATTGTGATTATTGCAGTTTTAAGGTCGTACTCCCTAGAAAAAAGTGTGACTCTCCCCCCAACGGGGGCTTCAAACGTTGGTATTCCATGTAGCTCACGTAGGGTTGTCGGTTATAGGAAACTCCCCTGTCCATAAGAGTCTTGTTTATTGAAATACCAAGTAACTCCAAGTTTTGATGTGGTAAATCAAGTTGCCTATGATGATCTATAATAACTTATGAGGTTTTTCTCCTACATTTCCTATCTAAGATGTTATGAGTTGCATGATACAATGTCACTCAAGCCAGGTGTATCATTATGGTTCGTATGTACATTTTTACAAAATTTATGATATTATTTATATTTTGCATGCACCCCTACATACTCAGTACGTATCTTGTGCTGACCCACATATTTCTCTACGGGCTACATTCTTACCATGATGTAGGTTCAGGTACTCAGCCACAGCCGCGATAGTGATATCCGAGTGCTGCATCTACGTTCCTTCAGTGGTGAGTCCTCATGGTTCGAGGACCAAGTTACTAGTTTTGGTGATATTGTTTTGTGATCCCTTTGGTATGTTGAGTCAGTTGGGGGTTTGTCCCAATAGCTCGTTAATTTTTTGTATAGAGGCTATGTCAGACTAGTGTATTATTGGGTTGGTTTGTATATAGACATTCTATATATGTACAGTCTAACGATATTCCGTGCCATGTGTGATGTGATATGATATGTACTTATATATATATATCCTTAGCATAGCGTGTATGTTGTTGTGTTGGAACTCAAGGGTAGTGTTTTGGCTTAAAGGGTTAGCTTGAGGCTATATGTAGCCTTGGGCATCGTGTGGCATCTCTGGATGATATTTTGGGGTGTTACAAACTTGGTATCAGAGCCTAAGGTTGTGAAGAGTCCTAGGGAGTCTGACAAGTTGCATTACGTGGATTCTTGAGCATCGGTGTCTAGTGCGCCACACCTATGATCAAGAGGCTGTGAGGCGTTCTAGAAAAAGCCATTTCTTTCTTTCTACAAAAGTCTATCATGCTTACAAATATTTCCTTCTGCTGTTAATTCGTGCATTCTTATGACAGAAAATGCCTCCACATCGAGCTCACGGAAATAACAACTAACCTCAACCCATTGATCCATTACATGAGATGGTATCCCATGCTGAATTTTGGGAAGCTTTTCAAATGCTAGCCCAGGCAGTTACCGCCAATACTCAGGCCAACGCTCCACCTCCGTAGGAAAATAATTTGGTAGAAATATGAATTCATGACTTTATGTGGATGAATCCACCAGAGTTTCATGGGTCGAGAGCAGGTGAGGACCCGCAGATGTATGTTGATGAAATGAAGAAAATTACACAGATTATGCATATAATCGAGAAAGAAAGTGTGGAGTTGGTATTTTATCGGTTGAAGGATGTCGTCTATGACTGGGTGCAGATATAGAATAAGGGTGGAGAGGAAGATACCGCTCCAGTGACTTGGTAATTATTCCAAGATGCTATTTTGGATAAATTCTTTCCTCTTGACTTACAAGAAGCTAAGATAGAGGAGTTTATGAATTTGAGACAAGGCTTCATATCGGTTTAGGAGTATAGTCTTAAGTTTAATCAGCTATCGAAGTACGCTCCTAATATGATGGCTGACTCAAGGACTAGTATGAGCAAGTTTCTAACTAGGGTGTCGAGTTATGTTGTGAAAAAATATAGATCTGCTATGATCAACAGAGAGATTGATCTTCCTAGGTTAATGATTCACGCCCAACAGATTGAGTCAAACAATATAAAGGAAAAAGAAAGAGTAAGAGAGATTAAGAGAGTTAGATCGGAGCAACAGGGTTCTGGTTAGACTAGATTCACTAGAGGGAGTCGCCCTCAGTTTTAGAGATTTCTATTTATACCTGCGCCTTTCTCAGCTAGTGCCCTCATATATTGGGGCAGGCAGGAGCTCGAGAATAGGTCGGTACCTTCCAGGTCTCAGGACAGTGTAAGAAATCAGCCTCATCCTCCTTTATGTGCTAAGTGTGGTAAAGACCATTTTGGGGAGTGTTATACGAGGCAGCGGGGTTGTTTTGGTTGTGGCAAGTTGGGCCACATACTTAGAGACTGCCCTTATGCCAGACAGTGGAGTCGTGATGCCTGTCCCTAGAGTCAGGCTACCAGTGCCCCGCCTCCCGCAGCCCATCCAGTTCCTCCTCAGGGTGCTTCATCTAGTACTGCTGGCGGTCAATGCCAGAATCATTTCTATGCTATACCACCTCGTCAGGAGTAGGAGGACTCTCCCGATATTATCAATGGTAGGCTCCGTGTTTTATATTTTGATGTTTATGTGTTGATGGACCTCGGTTTACATTTTTCTTATGTGACACCTCTGGTTGCTGTAAATTTTGAAACGGATCCTGAATAATTTCTGAGCCTATTTTGGTTTCTACTCCGGTAGGAGAGTCTGTCATTGCTAAGCGGGTGCATAAGAAATGTCCCATTACTGTCTTTCATCGAGTTATGTATGCTAATTTGATTGAGCTAGATATGGTTGACTTTGATATTATTCTGGGTATGGATTGGCTTCACTCATGCTATGCGTCTATTTATTGTCGTGCCCATGTGGTCAAGTTTTAGTTTCCTGATGAACTTATCCTTGAATGGTCCGGGAGTTCTGTGATTCCTAAGGTTCATTTCATATCCTATCTCAAAGCTAGGAAGTTGATTTCCAAGGGTTGCATCCACCATTTGGTTCGGGTTAAAGACACTAAGTCTAAAACCTCGACCATTCAGTCAATTAATGTTGTTAATGAGTTTCTTAATATCTTTCTGAAAGATCTCCCTGGAGTACCTCTTGATAGAGAGATAGAGTTTGGGATTGACCTTCTTCCCGATACTCAGCTTATTTCCATTCCTCCGTATCGCATGGCTCCCTCAGAACTTAAAGAGTTGAAGGAGCAATTGAAAGATCTTTTAGACAAAAGCTTTATCAGACCTAGTGTGTCCCCGTGGGGTGCACCTGTCCTGTTTGTGCATAAGAAAGATGGTTCTTTGTGGATGTGTATTGATTACTGGCAGCTTAATAGGGTTACTATTAAGAATAAATATCCGCTTCCTCGAATTGATGATTTATTTGATCAATTGCAAGGTGCGAGCTACTTTTTGAAGATAGACCTCAAATCCGGTTATCACCAACTTAAGGTTAGGGAATGTGATATCCCCAAGACAGCCTTCCGAACCCGTTATAGTCATTTTGAATTTTTAGTGATGTCTTTCGGACTAACTAATGCTCCAGCGGCTTTCATAGATCTTATGAACCGTGTATTCTGACCATATTTGGATTTATTTGTAATAGTGTTCCTTGATGATATTCTTATTTAATCCGGAAGTGAGGGTGATCATGCGGATCATCTCCTAATCATGTTAGAAACTCTTCTAACTAATCGGTTGTATTCTAAATTTAGTAAGTGTGAGTTCTGGCTAAACTCTGTAGCCTTCTTGGGTCATGTTGTTTATTTTGAAGGCATTAGAGTTGATCCTCAAAAAATAGAGGCTATAAAGAGTTGGCCTAGACCTATTTCTTCTTTTGATATCCAAAGTTTCTTGGGTCTAGCTGGTTATTATCGTCGTTTTGTTGAAGGCTTTTCATCTATTGCGTCTCCTATGACCCATTTGACCCAAAATAAAGTGAATTTCCTGTGGTTCAAACTTGCGAAAAGAATTTTCAGGAGTTGAAGACTCGACTCACTTCAGCCTCTGTGTTGACTTTGCCAGACGGTGTTGATGGTTTTGTGGTGTATTGTGATGCTTCCACAGTCGGTTTGGGTTATGTATTGATGCAAAAGGGCAAGGTTATAGCTTATGCTTCTAGGCAGCTAAAGCCTCACAAGACAAATTATCCTACCCATGACCTTGAATTAGTTGCCGTGGTTTTTGCTTTGAAAATCTAGAGACATTATTTGTATGGTGTCTATGTCGACGTCTTCACAGACCATAAGAGCTTGCAGTATGTATTCACCCAAAAGGAGTTGAATCTTAGGCAGTGATGATGGTTAGAACTGTTGAAAGATTATGATATGAGCGTGCTATACCATCCGGGCAAGGCCAATGTAGTAGCAAATGCCCTTACTTGGAAGTCCATGGGTAGCGTAGCACATGTGGAGATTGGTAAGAAGGAGTTGTCCCGTGAGGTACATCGTTTGGCTAGATTGGGGGTTAGGTTGTTTGGTGATGCTTAGGGTAGTATAAGAGTGCAAAGCGGTTCCGAATCCTCTTTATTTTTGAAAATGAAGGAGAAGCAAGACAGGGATCGTACCTTGGTCAGGTTAAAAGAGTCAGTTAAAAACCAAAAGGTGGAGGTTTTCTCCCAAGGGGGAGATGACATTTTGAGACTCTGAGAAAGATTATGTGTTCCTGATGTTGAAAACTTAAAGCAGAGGATTATGGCAGAAGCGTATGGTACACGATACCCCATCTATCCTGGTGCTACCAAGATGTACCATGATTTGCGGGAAATCTATTGGTGAAACGGTATGAAGAGGAACATAGCAGAATTTGTTGCGAAGTGTTCCACGTGTCAACAGGTTAAAATAGAGCATCAAAGGCCTAGTGACGTGATGCAAGAGTTTAGCATTCCTACTTGGAAGTGGGAAGAAGTGAATATGGACTTCATAGTTGGTTTGCCTCCTTCTCGTTGCCATCATGATTCGATTTGGGTTGTCGTAGATCGATTGACGAAATCAGCTCAATTTTTGCCTGTTCATTCATCGTATACAACTGAAGATTATGCTAGAATATATATTTGGGAACTCGTCAGACTTCATGGAATCCCTTTGGCTATTATTTCTGACAGAGGTACTTAGTTTACCTCCCAGTTTTGGAAATCTTTCCAGAAGGGTCTCGGTACCCAAATTCATTTAAGTTCTGCTTTCCATCCGGAAAGAGATGGTCAGGCCGAGCGGACCATTCAGACCTTAGAAGATATATTGAGGGCTTGTGTGCCTGATTTTAAAGGTAGTTGGGACGAGAACTTAGCATTAATTGAGTTTGCTTACAATAACAGTTTTCATGCTACTATTGGAATGGCCTTGTTTGAAGCTTTGTATGGTAGAAGGTATAGATCACCCATTGGTTGGTTTAAAGTTGGTGAGGTTGCTGCGACTGGACCGGATGCGGCATTCGAGGCCATGGAGAAGGTTAAGTTAATTCGGGAAAGGTTGAAAACCGCCCAAAGTCGTCAAAAATCATACGCAGATGTAAGGAGGAAAGACCTTGAATTTGATGTTGGTGGTTTTAGTGTACTTGAAAGTTTCACCCATGAAAGGGGTGAAGAGATTTGGGAAGAAAGGGAAACTAAGTCCCCGTTACATTGGTCCCTATAAGATTGTGGATTGCATTGGGAAGGTAGCGTATAAGGTTGAATTGCCTGCGGAGTTATCTAATGTCCATCTGGTTTTTCATGTTTCTATGCTTAAGAAGTCTATTGGTGATTCTGGTGTGATTGATCCTTCCGAAAGCTTGGGTATTCAAGATAGTCTTTTATATGA